>NC_081192.1:69057463-69237463 GCF_902713425.1 Acipenser ruthenus
TTATATGCACTGGTTAACAAGGATACGGTACGCAAAACATTGGCAAATGAACAAGAAGTACGAATTTGTATTTAAAAACGGAATTCAATCTACCATTGAGAATAAGAATAATACAAACATCTAAAATGTTTTTAAAAATGAACAATAAAGTAGAAGTAGCAAAAATGTATTTAATCTCAAACTTGTACATTGTTAATACAACAAAACACGTTAAAATACACCAAGAGGTTTGTATCTGACCTACTTAAACCACGCTTGAAATTATCAAACTTTTAATAACAATAACTGCATTAAACAAATGTGCATTACATGTAGACCCACCTTTAAATTGTGTTTTCTATTTATTAACCCTGAGTCACTTTCATCGCTGTCACTTATTAGCAGTTTTATTACGCAAGCTCCTCCTCATCTTCCACAGCTTCAATGGCAATGACAGAGACCCAGCGTTTATTTAGAATACTTGGCAGCAGACCCGGTGCGTATTGGAGACAGGCGATTTGCGACCCGGCAATTGTTTGTTTTACAGTATCTTTTTTTAATGCATTCCAATTTTTATTCCCAAATCTTTTTTTTTTAAATGTGCTAGTTAAGAACATCTTGTCCTTTGTTTGGAACAAAAGAAAAAATCCCAGGATTGGCATGGTCCATATTCAGAGACCAAAAATTGGGAGGCTTGGCATTACCTAATTTTCTGTTATTATTGGTCAGCTAATATTCGAAGTATGCTTTATTGGATGCAGTTCCATTTATGCCATAATTCAGCGTGAATTCACATGGAGGCTACCTCCTGTGCTCTTCCGTCCCTTTTACCCTTTTACTAAATTTAACACAAACTCTCTTGTTAGACAGTGTTTAAGAGTTTGGATACAGTTCCGCCGGACATTTGACTTGCAGTCCCTTTCTAACTCTCCACCAGATGCTAACCACTTGTTTTCCCCCTCCCTGGGTGATGTGGCCTTTCGCCTTTGGCACACCAAAGGTCTTAAATCTATTAAGGACCTGTACATTAACAATCAGTTTGCCTCCTTCGCACAGCTCTGCCAAAGATTTTACTTGCCAAAAAACAATTTTTTTCTGCTACATACAAGTTCGTAACTTTGTTCGAGCTAGAACAATGCAATTTGCCTGTATGCCCCACCCCCAAGTCCATTATTGATGCTATTTTAGACTTGAACACTGATCCGAAGGGTGCAATATCTAAGATATATTCTGTTTATCTCTACCTTACAAACTCCTTCACTTTCAACTTTGAAAACCTTGTGGGAATGGGATCTTGGTATAGAATGACAAGAGGCTGTATGGGATTCCATATTGTTGCGGATAGTCTTCGATTTGTGCCAGACATGGGTTGATAGTTTAAAATTGTACATCGTATTCATTGGTCAAAGGTTAGGCTGTCAAATTTATTCAGATTTAGACCCAACCTGTGATAGATGCAAACAAGAACCTGCTTCACTTTTACATTTGTTCTGGTCGTTACAGGTTGGTTCTTTTTTAGAATTTTTTTTTATGCCATTTGTAATGTTTTTGAATTATCCATTGACCCATCCCCTTTAATAGCTCTTTTTGGAGTAGTTCCTGACAATATCCCTTTAACTAGATTACAATCTGTTTTGGCCTTTACCACATTGCTGGCTAGACGCCTTGTCTTGCTCAATTAGAAGCAGTCAGCCCCTCCCTCATACATCTGTTGGATTGGGGATGTCATGCAATTTCTCAAATTGGAAAAAATTAAATTTACTTTTACGTGGGTCTACCAAAAAGTTCTACACAGCATGGCAACCCTTTCTGTCCTTCACTGGACAGCTTGAACTTTAGTATCTTAAGATTCATTGGTTTGTGCCCCGATTCCTCCCTTTGCTATTAGCGAGTGCCGAGCTGGGTTTCCATTCTTTTTTTTTTTCTTATCTACTCTACTTTTTTTTTTTTTTTTTTTAATTCCCATTCCGTTTTAATCAATTCCTTCCTTCAAGGCAGTACAGGGGGATTGACCCCAACCATGTCTGCATAGTCACCTTCACAGTTTATTGAACTATATTTATTGTCTTCGGCAGAAGTGGAGCACATCACCACAATATGACGGAAAGCTTCCGCAACATTGAAGACGAGTCGTTTCCAAGCTTCCTTTCCAATTCCCTGGGTAGTAACAGTAGTGGAGTTCTAGGAAATGTTACACTCTGCTCCAATCTGGGACTTCCCGTAGCTGCTTCCACTATAGCTAAAATTAGACCCGAATCCGACAATAGGTGAGTTGCCACTGAATTTGTTTTCTAGATTTAAGCTTTGACTTCCTGTTGCTGCATCTGGTCTTGTGTACTACATATTGTGACACCATTTGTTTTGTTTCTAACCATGTTGGCAGTTATGCTACTGCCAGTGCATGGTGTCTTGTTTGACTAAATACAAGTCAAACCAAAACTGTTGTCCTACCAACACTGTATGCAATGCTATATTTATTTTTTACTTTTTTGCATTGATCACAGCGTAATGCACAGATAGAATAGCATCAGTTTCTGTGCTACAACTGCTGCTATTTATACATGTGTTTTGAAAGTAATGTAACAAATATGATTGGCTCATATGACTGAAGCTACCTTATGCTATTTTAATTGAATAGGGCTCGCCTGTATACTACTCAGATTGACTGAACAGACTTGGATTTCAACATGGTGTGTGATTTGGAGGTTTATTGTCACCAACCTCAGACCTGATTTTTTTTTTTTTTTTTTTTTTTTTTTTTATATATAACCCAGAACACATTGATGCTGGAAAATATCTGTTTAACTTTACAATGTCACTGCAGGGTTCCTGATATCCAGGCATCATATTTGGAAGATGGACAATTTTCACTCCCGTTAATGGAGTCCATGAATGCACAGAAAGGAAAGTTTGCCCTCAGTTTCAAAGATGATTTGTAAGTAATAAAGTTTTTGCTAAACAAATATGTTTATTTGTATGCATTTAAATTTACTTACACTTTTTTTTTAAATCTAAATGAATGTATCAGTTGGTTTCACAGATTCAGATTAGCTGTTATCTCTGACAACCTTAACTGAAGTAACATTGGATAGTTTTAATATTGATGCTAATCAGGGTCTATGAAACCAGCTATATATTGGCAAGTAATTGGTGATGGGCACCAATATCTGTTTTGATATCTGTATTGTTGTTGATAAATCCCATGATATTGCGATAAAGAAATTAATTTCTTGTACGGTGAATAAGCGACTGGATTCTTGATCCTTAGGATTTCTCTGTGCTGTCTTAGTCCCCCTCCCCCTCAGCCTAACCTACCAATTTAACCTGTTGTCTGTCAACCACATTTAAAAAATAAATAAATGCAAAAGGGCAGCAGTGTGGAGTAGTGATTAGGGCTCTGGACTCTTGACCGGAGGGTTGTGGGTTCAATCCCTGGTATGGGACACTGCTGCTATACCCTTGAGCAAGGTACTTTACCTAAATTGCTCCAGTAAAAACCCAACTGTATAAATGGGTAATTGTATGTAAAAATAATGTGATATCTTGTAACAATTGTAAGTCCCCCTGGATAAGGGCGTCTGCTAAGAAATAAATAATAATAATAATAATAATAATAATAATAATAATAATAATAATAATAATAATAAAAAATGAATAGCATGCCTGTCCACTTGGAAAGGGAGAGCACAAGACACTGGGAAAGGAAGATTTACAGAAAACTACTATGAAAACTGCAACAGCCTTGTACTAGTGGGAGGAGACTTGGTGAACACAGTTGCAAACTACATCTAATGTAGCAACTTCCCGGACTATCATAATAAGGCAGGACAAAAAGGCTGCAAAAAATACTTCTGTTTTGAATTTTCAGGTGGAAAATAAGGAACGCCATACAGTCATAGGCATCTAACCCATCTGGAAAAGGGGACACGTGCCTCCCCACTTTGATGGGCGGGGGGGGGCGGTGACCTATATATTTTGCCCCTCCCCTTTTTTGCTCGGTGTATTCATGCTTTTAGAATGTTTTGTCATGGTTTGCTTTTAAACAGTTTAAAATGAATATATAATGGCTAACGTTAGCAGCTTAGAAAGGAGTGACTGAAACAAGCTTCTTGGCAGTTAAGCGGAGACTCCAAAAAATATAGGTAGATAGTTTTTCAGTTTGTTTGTTTTTATTCTCTCCTGCTAAATTTTATATTCATTTAAAAAAGGCAATAGAGAATCGGTCAAAATAACAGAAGCCTGTTTTTACTTTTAGTGAAGCAGACTGCAAATATTATGTCATTGTTTGTTTGTTAATTTAATATTCAGCTTTCACATTGAAGCTTGCAGTGTGGCCTGCTGCTCATTCAATCAAACAAAGTTCAATGTAGGAATTTACAGCCACAGAGAAGTATTGGCAACCTACAGTTAATGTAATAATTCAAGAAAACATGTTAAATACAAGCATTTAGTAAACATTAGCCACTAATTTAATATGACATGCCAAAATACACAATGTGTGGTAGTTTAACGTTCAGTCTTTTATATACAGTGCCTTGCGAAAGTATTCGGCCCCCTTGAACTTTGCGACCTTTTGCCACATTTCAGGCTTCAAACATAAAGATATGAAACTGTAACTTTTTGTGAAGAATCAACAACAAGTGGGACACAATCATGAAGTGGAATGAAATTTATTGGATAATTCAAACTTTTTTAACAAATAAAAAACTGAAAAATTGGGCGTGCAAAATTATTCAGCCCCCTTAAGTTAATACTTTGTAGCGCCACCTTTTGCTGCGATTACAGCTGTAAGTCGCTTGGGGTATGTCTCTATCAGTTTTGCACATCGAGAGACTGAAATTTTTGCCCATTCCTCCTTGCAAAACAGCTCGAGCTCAGTGAGGTTGGATGGAGAGAGTTTGTGAACAGCAGTTTTCAGTTCTTTCCACAGATTCTCGATTGGATTCAGGTCTGGACTTTGACTTGGCCATTCTAACACCTGGATGTTTATTTGTGAACCATTCCATTGTAGATTTTGCTTTATGTTTTGGATCATTGTCTTGTTGGAAGACAAATCTCCGTCCCAGTCTCAGGTCTTTTGCAGACTCCATCAGGTTTTCTTCCAGAATGGTCCTGTATTTGGCTCCATCCATCTTCCCATCAATTTTAACCATCTTCCCTGTCCCTGCTGAAGAAAAGCAGGCCCAAACCATGATGCTGCCACCACCATGTTTGACAGCGGGGATGGTGTGTTCAGGGTGATGAGCTGTGTTGCTTTTACGCCAAACATAACGTTTTGCATTGTTGCCAAAAAGTTCGATTTTGGTTTCATCTGACCAGAGCACCTTCTTCCACATGTTTGGTGTGTCTCCCAGGTGGCTTGTGGCAAACTGTAAACGACACTTTTTATGGATATCTTTAAGAAATGGCTTTCTTCTTGCCACTCTTCCATAAAGGCCAGATTTGTGCAGTATACGACTGATTGTTGTCCTATGGACAGAGTCTCCCACCTCAGCTGTAGGTCTCTGCAGTTCATCCAGAGTGATCATGGGCCTCTTGGCTGCATCTCTGATCAGTCTTCTCCTTGTATGAGCTGAAAGTTTAGAGGGACGGCCAGGTCTTGGTAGATTTGCAGTGGTCTGATACTCCTTCCATTTCAATATTATCGCTTGCACAGTGCTCCTTGGGATGTTTAAAGCTTGGGAAATCTTTTTGTATCCAAATCCGGCTTTAAACTTCTCCACAACAGTATCTCGGACCTGCCTGGTGTGTTCCTTGTTCTTCATGATGCTCTCTGCGCTTTAAACGGACCTCTGAGACTATCACAGTGCAGGTGCATTTATACGGAGACTTGATTACACACAGGTGGATTCTATTTATCATCATTAGTCATTTAGGTCAACATTGGATCATTCAGAGATCCTCACTGAACTTCTGGAGAGAGTTTGCTGCACTGAAAGTAAAGGGGCTGAATAATTTTGCACGCCCAATTTTTCAGTTTTTTATTTGTTAAAGTTTGAAATATCCAATAAATTTCGTTCCACTTCATGATTGTGTCCCACTTGTTGTTGATTCTTCACAAAAAATTACAGTTTCATATCTTTATGTTTGAAGCCTGAAATGTGGCAAAAGGTCGCAAAGTTCAAGGGGGCCGAATACTTTCGCAAGGCACTGTATAAAAAAAAAAAAAAGCACTTCCAGCAAACTACAACAAAGGAAATGGCTACAGTGTCAAAGAAATGTGGAATTCCAAAACCACAATCCGCAATAATCAAGAAGTACCACACAACAAATTCAACTGAAATGCTTAATGTGGACGTCCAAAGAATTACAGATACAGCAGGTAGGAGTAAAAGCCAACGAATGACTTTAAGCATCAGGCATAATGGTGCCTGAAAACTACAAAGGACACAACACAGTTCTATACAACTAGACCCTATTGCAAACAGCTTTTTACAGAATTCATAAAACAAACTTAAGCTAAGAAATATGACCAGGAATTTGAAGCATTCCTGAACAAAATGATCTGCTGTGCTTGTGGTATGGGGGTATGCAGTTCAGGGACTGGAGAAATGCATGTGATTTCAAGATCGAATGAACGCAGCCAGGTATCCAAACATCGTACAATGGTACAATCTGCTCATAGGCTGATTTAGCAGACAGTTCATTTACCAACATGACAATGACCCAAAGCATCTGGCTAAATAAACTGGAATTCTTGAAGAAAACTAAGATAAGTTTTGGAATGGCCTTTGTATCACTAGATCTCAGTCCAATAGAAATGGTTTGGATTGATCTGAGAAAAGCTTTAGCCATGCATTGTGTATTCAGTCTGTGAACTGAGCACTCAAAATACTAAAGCAGAGGTGCCAGCCAATACTTTTCTCCTGAACAAGTATTTTGAAATTGCTTCAGTATGTAATATATATATATATATATTACACACACACACACACACACACACACACATACAGACAGACGTGCGCAAATTTGTTGGTACCCTTACAGCTCATTGAAATAATGCTTCATTCCTCCTGAAAAGTGACTAAATTAAAAGCTATTTTATCATGTATACTTGCATGCCTTTGGTATGTCATAGAATAAAGCAAAGAAGCTGTGAAGAGATGAATTATTGCTTATTCTACAAAGATATTCTAAAATGGCCTGGACACATTTGTTGGTAACTGGATTATAGTGATATTTCAAACTAATTAGTTTCTTTAATTAGTATCACACATGTCTCCAATCTTGTAATCAGTCATTCAGCCTATTTAAATGGAGAAAAGTAGTCACTGTGCTGTTTGGTATCATTGTGTGCATCACACTGAACATGGACCAGAGAAAGCAAAGGAGAGAGTTGTCTGAGGAGATCAGAAAGAAAATAATAGACAAGCATGGTAAAGGTAAAGGCTACAAGACCATCTCCAAGCAGCTTGATGTTCCTGTGACAACAGTTGCTACCAGAAATTGTCTATTTTCATATTTGTCATATTTAGTGGCTAATGTTCACTAAATGCTTATATTCACTAAGTGTTTATAAGATCATTCAAGACTATTTTTGTCCTATGTAAGTGACTGCATATAATGCACAGTTCACAGCCTACCTCTGTAAAGTGCTTTGTGATGGTGGTCCACAGTGAATGGCGCTATAAAGATATTTTTAAAGTGTAGGGTGACAATACTTTTGTCTACAACTGTACTTGCAGCATTTGAAGACTTTTTTTTTTTTTTTTTAAATATAAAAAAAAGTTGCAGCCAGTGACATTTTACGTTACAGGCACGTACCTGAAATCATAAGGTAATTAAAAACAGCCACGCCTGTGTCAACGTTTCACTTCCGCAAGTAACATTTTTGTTTATGATTTTGTTAATTTGAGACCCAACATGTGCCAAATTGCAGCATTGAAGTAGAAACCACATTTGCTCTAGTCAGCATTTGGGCCCAATCGGGATTGCTGCTTAAATGGGATCAGCTCTGGGAGACATTTCTTTCCAATGCTGTTTGCCATTTTAATTGGGATACAGTATTTTCAAAAGATGAACGGAGATTGCTTTTCAAAGCAAAACAGGTCACGTAGCACAGTGTTGTGAGTAGATGATTATGCTGTGACTTGCATAAAACACGTTGAACTCTTGAAGGAGTCTCCTGTGGTTTCTCGGGCTGTGTTGCAAAAGTTGGCATGTCAGCATCGCAGCAGCGATTTTAATTGTTTAGAAATAATTCGTACAGAGATGCCAGCTGCTACAATTTGGCCGTAGCAGCTACTGTTTTGGAGATTCTACTACGGCGAAGGGGTATAATACTACGATTTTTATTAAGTAAATAAATGGATACTCCCTGAATGTTTATGAAATATGTCAATACCATGTGTCTGTTTTCCTGTTTAATTTTAAATAATACTGTATTTCACAGACAGTTTATTGTGGCATTTTAACTGACATACTAAAAGCTCTGAGCTGGGTTGCTTAGTAACCAGTTTAGGGGTCCTTCAGAAACCGCTGCACAAATGTCACCTTGCTATCATTATCAATCGCACGTTTACCTGGTTGATTGTCAGTAAGGCTGTGATTTAAGTCACGGTGGACACGGATTCCGTGATTTTACTAGAGAACATTGAACTTTACCAACACAACTGGAAATTCCACCTTAACCAAAAAAAAAATGCTTTCACGGATTAGCTAATGATGTTGAACTAGCTAGGTTACTTTACTTTGCAATGTAGCAGATTTATATTTTTATTTTTTTTCAGCGATGTCAATTGATAACAAATTTTACAAACTAGAGGAGGCCATTCAGCCATTATGCACATTTTTATTGCCTGCGTGCAGTACCTTATACTTTTCTCTATTAAATGTCATTTGTCATGTGTCTGCCCAGTTCTGAATGCTGTCTAGATCCCTGTGGTACACCACTGGTTACCTTGCTCCATTTTGAGGTTTCTCCTCTAATCAGTACTTTCTGTTTTCTACATGTTAACCACTCCCTAATCCATGTGCATGCATTTTCTTGAATCCCTTTTGCATTCAGTTTGAGGATTCATCTTTTATGCAGGACTTTGTCAGAAGCTTTCTGGAAATCTAAATAAACCATGTCGTATGCTTTGCAATTATCCATTGTCAATGTTGCATCTTCAAAAAAATCAAGCAGGTTAGGTAGACACAATCTCCCTTTCCTAAAGCCATGCTGACTGTCTCCCAGAATACTGTTACCATATAGGTAATTTTCCATTTCAGATCTTATTATAGTTTCCATAAGTTTACATATAATAGAAGTCAGGCTTATTGGTCTTTAGTTACCTGGTTCGGTTTTGACGCCCTTTTTGTGGCTCAGTATTACGTTTGCAATTCTCCAATCTGTCGGTACAACTCCTGTGTCAAGAGACTGTTGCGTGATCGTAGTTAGCGGTTTGTAAATAACTTATTTTCATTTCTTTGAGTACTATTAGGAGGATCTCATCCGGCCCAGCGGATTTGTTTATTTTAAGAGCACCTAGTCCCTTTAACACATCTGCCTCTGTTATGCTAAAGTTATTTAAAACTGTATGGGAACAGGTCGACATGTGGGGCATGTTGTCCGTATCCTGCTTTTTAAAAACTTGTGAAAAGTAAGCATTTAATATTTGTTTGTTTTTTTTTCTTCATCTGATTTTGCTGTTTGTATCTTAGACATTTTAACCTCATCTTTGAATGTTCTCTTGCTGTTATAATATTGGAAAAACATTTTGGAATTTGGTTTTAGCCCCCTTAGCAATGTTCATCTCTCTTGGCCTTTTTGACTTGCGTTTGCAGTTCCAAGTACTCGCTCTGTGTACTTTGTTTTTGGTCCCTTTTTAAATGCTCTGTAAAGTGCCTTTTTTTTGCTGAATTATTTTTTTTTTAATTGACCTATTAAACCATTTTGGCTGCTTTTTTTTTTTTTTTTTTTTTTTTTTTTTTTTTTTTAAATCTAGTTTTGGGATGCAATTGTTTTGCGCCTCTAGTACTACATTTTTTAAAAACGGCCATCTTTTTTCTGTTGAGGTTTTCTCTGTTTTACTCCAATCTACTTCATAGTTTTGCTTTTCTAAAATTGTAAACCATAGCTTTAGTCATTTTACTTTTTGGGTTTTTAAAATCACTTCAAATGAGACCATGTTGTGGTCTGAGTTTGCCAATGGTTCATGACCTCTGTTTTAGTTATTCTGTCTTCATTATTTGAAAAGACTAAATCAAGGCATGCCTGCCCTCTAGTCGGTGCCTTGACAAATTGCGTTAGGAAGCAGTCATTTGTTATTTCCACCATTTCAATTAAGTCCGTCATGCTCCCCACTGGGTTTTCCCATTTTATATGGGGGAAGTTGAAATCCCCCATTAGTATGGCTTCTCCTTTGCTACACGCATTTCTAATGTCATTGTATAACAGATTATTTTGCTTGGTGTCTGAATTTGGCAGTCTATAGCATGATCCTATTATGCCCTTTTGAATTTGTCCATTTATACTGACCTATATTGATTCGCACTTTTAAAATGATGCACTTGACACGATGTCGCTGGAAGAACTGCAGGTACAACTCTACTGCCTTTTTTTTGGGGGGGGGGGGGGGGTGTCAACCTGCAACTGCGTTTTTCAATGCCTTGACCCAAATCAAGCAAAGTGTCTATGCATAGCTGAGAAAGCAGTGTTTGAGACCATTCTACTGTTTGAAGACAACTGTGTTGGATAGTGTGAATACCGTGCTTACTACGAAATTGTCCGTGAAACTGAAATGAAATGTAATGTTTACCAGTTCTGGAAAAATATGGAAATGAGATTCCCAACTATTTGCTGTAATCAGAAAGGCATCAAACATGTACAACACACTGTATCAGAAAAAATATGTATGTAAACAAACAAACCAAAACATAAAATAATTGAAAACTGTACCGCAGCAGAAACCGATGCACAGTCTTTGAACTTCAAACGTTACTTTTCTTAAAGGTATGTAAAACCTACAGTTTCTTTGCTGTCCTGTAGAAACCCCACCAAATGTTATGTAAAACGAACATTTTTGTTTATAGTTGTATACGCTGTGAAGCTTATTTTTTTTTTTACAGGATTAAAATTTGAACTTGGTGTTGTGAAAAGCATAAGTAAATATTTAGATTAATTTTCTCCTATTTTTATAGACAGACCAATTTTGTTTATTGGTACTGTATATTGTATTTAAAAAATAAATAAATGAATTCATCCCTGTGACTTAACGCACCATTTTCCCCTTCCTCCTTGATTTTGAACAAATTTACCGTGACTGCTCCATGATTTTTAGTACAAATTTCTGTGACAAAATCCCAGCTTTACTTAACCGTTATTAAAATAGGAATCACAAATCGAACGAAAAATGTCACTCCCTCAATCAAAAAGATCGAAGTTGGTTTGTCAAATTTACCACAGAATGGTCATTCATGAGATTGAGACACTCAATCTTTAATATCTACTGTGAATACTACCAGACAGACTTGTCTGTGAAACAACATGACTGTCATTCTCATAGGTATGAAGAAACACCAGCAATAATCAATCTGGCACTCCCCATTACTGTGTTTCCGTAGGGTGGGTGGAAGTTGGTCATTTAGTAAAAGGGCGGAGCTACAGTACCCAAACTCAGTGACCCAGACGGTAAACGGCGTGGCATCCGAGGATTGGAGGAGCGAATGCGCTCTAACATAGGGGGTGATATGAATAGAGGACATAGCGTAAGTTATCTGTTCCTTTGTAAATGGTTAGAACAACCTTGAAGGAGACCGCTGTGGGAAATTACGTGAGTTGTGTTTGTTTTGTTCTGTCAAGTAAAAACTGTTTTGATTTTCAAGACTACTAAACACTATCCAGAGCTGCAGCCGCAGGCCAGCAATAAACCCGGACACCAGCACTTCCCTGTTTCACAACGAACTGTCTTTGGTTTTGGGTCAAACCTGAGGATTACAAAGTGATACATGCCGTTGTATCGCTTCTAACATTTATTATTTACAGGTGTTTACCCTAAGACTCTGGACATTTGTAAAATCAATGAACAGCCTTGCACCTGGAAATCATTGTCTGTATTATGTGTCCGTTCTACACTGCACACACCTGTAACTATTCACCACTTTGCCACAAGGTGTGGTGTGTGTGTGTGTTGTGTGGTTGTTGTTGTTTTTTTTTTGTTTGTTTTTTTTTTTAATTAGTTATATTTATTAAGTTTTGAGGTTGAATATTTCAGTCCAGGTTTGATAGCACTTGCGCTTCATTTCTAATGTTTTAAATCCCGAATAAATAGAATTCCAAATTTTAAAAGTGTTGAAATATTTTTATTGGGGTTGTTAACAATTACCAAAATTAGATTGAACAGCAAAAATGAGGGCATTGGCTTGCCATAGCCCAAGAACCTTTTAATTTCTAGGGCTAGCAGCCCCTGGCCTTTTTTTTAAAAAAAAACAAAAAAAAAAAACTCTGCTACTATTCTACTTTCATAAGTTGGCATCTCTGCTCATTTTAAATTATGTATTTAACATTTAATCATAATGTAATGCAATTTCATTATTTTCATTAAGAATCAAAGTGTGACTTGGGTCGTCTCAACTGCCTCTCCATTTAATTTCGACAGCAGCTTATTCTGGATATTTTTTCCTTCTCCCAAGGTGTCCCGTTAAAGCAGCGCCACCATATATTTATTGAAAGTACTTATGACTTCAAGGCAGTGCTGTATTTTACTTGCCTAAAAAATATTTTACTGTGTCGAAATTGAAGAGTAAATTACTCAATTGACCATTGAGATGCCAGGAACCAACATGCTGTGCAGCAACATACTTTTTCAATGTGTAAAAAACCCCAGTACGTAGCTTATCTGGAGCACTGTGTCACCAAAAAAAATGGGGAGGCAGAAAAAAGGCATAGGGCTTGGGGTGCCCTCAAGCCCCAACAGCAGTAGAATCTTATTGTATACTGACTGAAAACTTTTCATATCATCTTTTAAGGTTTTACCCCAATTTGGCTGTTTTTAAATGCATTTTTTCCACTAGCCAACAGAAAAGAAAACCGTATCCCATCATCATTTATTGGAATAAACTTAACTGTTACACACTGCCAGCATATGTTTAGAAATGCACTATATGCAACATTTAGTATAGCATTTAAATTTGAGACAATGTCACCAACACACTTTGCATAAGATATTAGGGCAGGAGAAAGGCAGACAAATCAAGGACATCCTATCGACCTTAATTTGCTAAACTTAAATGCCCAACAAAATAATTATGTACCGTTCTGTAGCAGTGGTGGCTGGTGACTTCCAAGTTGGAGGCACAACTACAAACCTGTTTCATCATTTGATTTGTGTTCGTTGTTTAACAAAAGCAAAATCCTAAAAGCTATGTTTTTGTGGGACGGTGAGGGGAATAGATTTTTCTAGCATTGTCCCTTGGACAAGAAGATTTTCAAGAATTGCACACCCCTGATCTCTAACATCAGATGGTGGTTTTTTTTTTTCCTCACCCTCCTCTTCTCCCTCCCCCAACAATCTGGGAACATTGTAACGGAAAGCTTTCTCCTTTCCTTTTTGTCTAAAACAGTAGACTTTTTAGCATCTCGACAGCAAGTTTAAGACCAGCAATAGTGTCTTCCTTGTTAGTCATGACAGAAAAGCTGGTAAAGACAAGGTCAAACACAGTCTTCACATTAATGACCTGAATTTGAAACACCTGAAGTACTTTCACTGGACACCGCGATCAGATTGGTACGCAAGGTCTGGTTTGATCTTCAGCTGAACCTGGCACGACGTGGGAGCGAATGTGTCCTACAACTGCCAAACATCTTTTGAGATCCGAAAGGATGAAAACGGACTGAATGTGTGTGCCTCACATATAACTAACACAAATTAACATTTAAAGTCTGATCTTGACAGTGACCCCTGTTATCCAGTGCAGAGCTGCTATGCCTCGGTTTCATTTGAAACAGCCTGGACTATCCACCCCCTACTTTTGACTTTCTATGCAGAACTTCACAATATATGGAACTGTGCAGTTTATTTAACATGTGAAACTTAAAACGAGTTATTGAATTCAAATGAAAGGCTATTTCCTTTGGGACTATATAATACTGTGGATGTATACACAAATAAACGTTTTTCTTGTTTTTTAATTTTAAAGTGTTGTCATTGTTTAAACCCTTCCCTTTAGTATACATAAAATGTAGATGAGCAACTAAGTTTTGGAATCGATGGCCATTCTGAACTTTAAACCTTTTTTTAATGCTTTGAATAAACCACACATCACAATGTAAAGGTTATGTTTTTCGTCTTATACCTAATGACGAATGAATCAACAGTAATTGTTTAAGCTATGCAATTTACATGACTGTCATTTTAAGTAATTGTGGTATTCACTTGCCTTTTTATTAACAGAGAAGATGCTGATGACTTCATTGCTGCTCATCGTATTTCTGATATCTTGGTAAAAGTCCAGCAGGAAGAGTCTACAGCGGATAACATCCCGTCAAAACGATATGGAAACCCAGGTCACTTCCTAGGCCTAATATCTAAACATATGAATGGTATGAACAGCTCTGTGTAATACTGTAAAATACTTGTCATTTTAGACGTGCCTCAGGTAATTTTATTTTTGTGAATGGTAATCGCATGGTTTCAACACATTTATCATTCAGCATTTAGTTAATGTGTATAGTGTTAAATAAAGTGTTAACTAATTGTGCAAGACCGCATATGGTGGATGCATACTGTTACTAAAGTAATAGAACGACATTCAAAACAAACTGCTTCTAATGTATTTGGATATGTCGAACCTGACTTTTTTTTTTTTTTTTGGTGTGTAGACATTTCCACTGGGTTGCCTCCAACACACACTAAAGAAATCAAGGCATCAAAGGTAATGTGTTGAGTACACTGAGAGAGAGACATAATTTAGTTTGTTGTGCTTTAATACTGGCAAAGTGTTCACTACAAAAAAATATTGTTTAGTTTGCCCACAATGTACCCAGCAGTCTGTCAGGACTCCCTTTTAACATGTATGGAACAATAGTGACTGGCCTGCAAAAGAGAAGTGGAAGCCAGAAAAAAAAATATGATTACAAAAACACATACCACTTGCATTGACTGATTTAATCCTGCATTTTTACCAAATCTAACATGTATAACCATGTGTTCCCTTTTCAAGTACGAAATGTAACAATTATTGAAATGGGTGTGTACCTCCTAAAGACCTGACTCCTGAAATACTTTATACTAAAACTGCTCTTTGAGCTTGTGATGCACTCGTGACCCCGCCCCTGACGGATCAAAAGTATTGCAGTCACGATCTCTGCACCATGTCTCCTTTGAAGACTGGCCTGATTGGAGAACCCTATATCCTGTATATATTGTGCTTTTAAGTGTCTTGCTGTAATAGTTTTTTTCTATTTACACATATCTGTATGCACTACAGCCTCTTGCTAGTTACGACCCACTGCGGTCTTGTGCCCAGCATGAAGCCAGTGGCTCAAGTCGCTCCTTCCCAGGGAGCAGCTGCTGGGCTTGGCAGCATTGCGCAGGACCGAGATACACTCTTCGGCTTGTTGTTGCTTACAATTACAACTGCGGTTTTGGTGACCAGCTATTTTAGCATCATTGCCAAAGTTGTTCATTCTAACAAGCAGGCTTCCCTCAGTCTTGTGTTTTGGTACTGACTGAGTGGTTTTGCCAGTGGCAAAACTGCTGCGGTGTCTGCATACCGGTCAATCTGTACCGACCTGCTACCAAGGTTACTGGACCGACCAGTAGCTATGCACTGGTACCGAATCGGGAAGTACACCGAACCGATACTGAAGTCACTGTCTTGACCCTCCCGGTCGACACATAAGCAGATTAAGGCAACAGCTGTACAACACTACATTGCATTGCTTGCTCCTTGCATCATGCCCGGGTTCTAACCCTGTGATGCGTGCGAGGCCAGTCTGCCTATGGAGAATATGCTCTTCCTACTTGGGGCCATAGCATGCCAATCAAGCACTAGTTAATCGCAGATTTTGCAAATTGTGCCCCTTTCTCCAAGCGCATGCTTGAAGAGGTTATCCTGCAGCTCTAAGGAACATTCTGCGTCCCTTACTCCTGCTCAGCACTCTCTCCCATCACCCTCTCTTAGATAGGTTGCTGCGTCGTCCACCCCATTCGCTGTCTTCCTCATCCTCCTTGATCTGCATTTCCTTCTCCTTCCCCTCCCCGCGGTCGCAGTTCAGCAGACTGAGCAGATGGAGAAAATCTGGACAGCTGTTTCCCACCAGGGAACTGTTGATGAATTGCTGCGGGAATGCTCCGTGCCACCCTAGACTAGGCTACTATTTAAATTTACCCTATCCAAACGGCAATACATTGCCTCAGTATAGGTTGAACATTTTTGCTGTTCCTGTCGTGTGTGTGTTATTGTCAGTTAAGCACAACTGTAGAAGTGGTGGGGGTCAAGGTTGCTCCAGTTTTTCTACTAGCTTGTGTTTTTCAGGCACAGTAAGCGGGTTGAACTTGCATCAAAAACACAAGCCAAGTTGGTAAAAACAATTGGGGCAATCTTGACCCCCACTGCTTTTACAGTTGTGCCTATTTGCTTGCTGCTGGGAAAGGTTGCCCCAATGGTTCCTTGAAACTTGGCTTGTGTTTTTGATATCTCCACTTTAAATGGCTGGATACTTTTTTGATAACGTGTTTTTTCACATTTTCCAATGTGTTTTTGGTTCAGATAGAGAAATAAATATCAAACATTTAAATCTTTAAAAGGCTAATATTGAACTAGCTCGGTTGCCTTTTTTTTTGCAATAAGGGATAAGGGCGTCTGCTAAGAAATAATTTAGCTGTTCACCCTTTAAATCAATTGACCGCGTTGAAAAAATATAACCCTACATGCAGTGCAACTCTACTGCCTGGTGTTTGTTTTTGTTTTTTTGTTTGTTTTGTTTTTGTCGACCAGCAGCTGGATTTTTCAATGCCTGTTGGGTCGTCTTTGACCCAAATCAAGAAAAGTATCTCTGCATAGCTGAGAGAAGTGTTTGAGGCCATTCTACTGTGTAGCACAGCGTGAATACCGTGCTTACTACGAAGTTGCCAGTGGAATTTAAATGCAATGTTTACCAGTTCTGGAAAAACATGGAAACGCCATTCCCAACTCTTTCTGTAATCATGTTCTGCTTACAAAAATGTACTTCGGGATGACCAGCACTCTAGAAAGGCATCAAATGTTCAACATGTTGTATCAGAATAAACCAAAACGTAAAAAAAAAAAAAAAAAACTGCAAACTATACCAAGCAGAAGCAACAGATGCACAGACAGTCTTTTTGAACTTCAAATGTTACTTTTTAAAGGTATGTAAAACCTACAGTTTGCTGTCCTGTAGAAACCCCACCAAATGTTACGTAAAACGAACTTTTTTTTACAGTTGAATATGCTATGATTTATTATTTTTTACAGGATTAAAACTTGAACCTGATTTGTGAAGACCATAATAAATGCATATTTAGATTAATATTCCTTTTTTCCTACTTCTAGACAGACTCATTTTTTGTTTATGTAGGTACTAATATATTGTATTTAAAAAAAAAAAAAAAAAAAGTTTAATTTTTATCCCCGTGGCTTCACACGCCATTCCCCCTCCGCCCTCGCCCCCCCCCCCCCCTGTGATTTTTTAACTCATTTTACTGTGACTGCATGATTTTTTTTTTTATTACAAAATCCCAGCCTTACTTATCAGTTATTAAAATAGGAATCAGTAGTAGTGTCTCAGTCTCGCGTCTACTGTGAACACTACCGGACAGACTTCTCTGTGAAACATGGTGAGCATTATGACTATCACTCACATAGGTATGCAGAACCACCAGCAATAAGCAAAATCTGACACTGGCCATTACTGTGTTTTGTGCAAATGGATATTGAAGTTTAACTCGCTTTAATTCTTGAATACAACACAACATTTTGTGTTTTGATAGTTGCAGAGGTGAAAATTAAAATAAACATGTTAAATCTTTCTGGGTGTTTTTGATAGTTATTTTGTATAAAGTTTTGAGGTTGAATATTTGTCCAGGTTTGATAGCACTTACGGTATGATCTCCTAAAACACACTTAATCACTAATTTAAATAATATTTTTATTTCTAAATGGCGTGTGTTTACAATTACCAAAATGATAGATTGAACAGCAAAAATGAGGTCATTGGCTTGCCAGAGCCTAATAACCTTTTAATTTCTAGGGGCTAGCAGCCACTGGCATAAAAAAAAAAAAACTGCAGGGGTCAGCAACCTTTTTTGTGTAACCGTGAGCCAAATTTGAATGAATTTAGAGCAAGTGCTCTGCAAAGAGCCAATCATAAACATGCAATTTTTTATGTTTTTTTTTTTTTAATATATAAAAGTGGGGGAGGGAAAAAAAAGATTTTACTTGGTGTGCTTCTTTTTTAATGTGACCATGCAAGCATTCAGGCTTTCTTTTCTTAATTGTGAGTGCAAATAGTTGTTGATGTGATTCAAGTGGGAGAATACCCGTTCGCACATATAGTTGAGAGCAAAACTGACATTCTGCATTTTGCCGTATGCAAGTGGAAGTTCATTCCAAGTTTGCAGAAATTAGGTTATCTTTGCACTGCAATTTCTTCAAATCAGTCCGTTTTGTGCAGTTTTGGTAGTTCTGCAAGGCTTTCCAGATTTTGAATTTTAGAGTGCGAAACTTATCAACCCAAATGTCTGATTCCTCCTTGAAGTCTTTCCAACTCCAAATCTGATTGAGGCCCGGAATCGCCGTCAAGTCCAGTGCTTCTACACAAGATAATAAAACTTAAAGCCAGTGACAGTCTGAAAGCTAAGGATGTGTAACTCCTTTCATTTCAAGGTATATATTTACTTTTTACTTTTAAGCAGGCAAAGCGAGCTAAAACTTTGCCACGGGACAGCCAAAGTACATTGTTGTGCATTAAAAGTCCTGGATACTTGCAGTCCACTTCCAGCAGGGACTGGAATTGACAGTGATTTGAGGGCTAGGGCAAGAATCCAATTGACAATATGCACTACCCATGCCATTGCATCACAAAGTTCTACTCCACACGACTGGGCACAAACCAGGTGCGTAATACATTGAAAGCTTTAAATGGGACGTTTCTGTTCTGACGAGCAACAAATTCCTTGTGCTTCCCCATCATGCTGGGTCCACCCTAACGAGCTTCCCTAGCTATCTGCTTCTCGCTAACAAAATCCAGCAGTTAAGTATGTCTTCGTCTCCTTGTTTGATTTCTCATTGGCAGAATTGCAAGCATTTCTTCTTGTACTAAGTTTCCACATATATATATCACCCGAGAATACATAGTTGTGCAACAGACATCCGTTGACCCATCCAAAGCAAACAAATATATAGCAAAGCCTGTCGACCTGATCTGCCATTTTCTAGCTCAATCGTGAACTGTTTTTGCAGATAAAGGCTTATCTTGTATTTGCTGTAAGATTTTGTCTTTTTGTTGGAGAATTCTTCGAAAAGCTCTTTATCTATATTAAGCATACAACTCTTCACATATTCGTCATCAGTGAAAGGCTTTCCTTTTGTGAACGATAAAGAGCCTGCGAAACTTGCTGAATTTTAAACTCCGACCTTTATTCGACCTTGCCAGTAGTTTACTTTGCCCTGTTTTCATTTCTTTGCAGCTTCTCGCAGACCTTTTTCCGCGCATCAACGTCTTGGTATTTCGCTGCAAATGCAGCATGTTTTGTCATGAGATGACATTGTAAATTTAGTTTTTTAGTTTTTTTTTTTTTTTTGTTTGAAGTCAGTCGTTCACTGCATGCAAGTGGTAATCCTGACTTCTCCACAAAGCTGTACATATCGGTCCATTCTGGCTGAAAAGAACTGTATTCTTCTGACGTAGTTTCATTTAAAAAATGGCAAAGAAAGGAAAGTGCTGTACACTACACTTTCGAAACTGAAAATTCAGTAAAAGCGAGGTTACAGAGTGTGACTCGTGTGCGTGCATACTTCTTGTTGACAGAACTCTCGACCAAAACACGATGAAACGGACTCCAGGAATACAAGCATTGATAAGAGCAGGGTATAGGTGGAGGTATAAATAAATAAATAAAGCAAGATATAACGCCCAAATTTGGTTATTTATAGATGGTAATAGTAGATTTTTTTTTTGTTTTGTGTTTTTTTTTGTGTGTGTGTATTTTTGTGAATGACTGACTAGCTTAGGGACTTGAGAGCCATATTGATTACTTGAAGAGCCAGGTATGGGCCATGGGTTGCCAACCCCTGCCCTACAGAATGCCAGGGCAGCATCCACGTGGTCCCAGTAGTACGGGTGTGGTGTCTGCCTCATGGGTTCGACCCATGGCAGTTATACTGAAAGTTTTGCAGTTTGACGAGGGGAAATTCCTCTCCACATTTTAAACATCTGTCTGACAGCTGTTTTTCAGCTTTGCCATGTCAAGATTGACGGTCTTCCCAGGAGCGCACTTCCTGGCGGGGCTATATTTGAAAGGGGCTTGGGGGCTTGGCGGCTTTGCTCGCCTATGAAGGATATTGTCCCTTGCTTGGAGGCTAAACGTGGTGCGAAATGCACTCATGAAGGCTCCATTTGAACCCCTGCATTCAGCTGAGCTGAAATTGCTATCTTTTAAAGGAGCTTTCTTGCTTGCTATCGCCTCTGCAAAGCAGGGCAGCAGTGTGGAGTAGTGGTTAGGGCTCTGGACTCTTGACCGGAGGGTTGTGGGTTCAATCCCCAGTGGGGGACACTGCTGTTGTACCCTTGAGCAAGGTACTTTACCTAGATTGCTCCAGTAAAAACCCAATTGTATAAATGGGTAATTGTATGTAAAATAATGTGATATCTGTATAATGTGAAATAATGTATAATGTGATATCTTGTAACAATTGTAAGTCGCCCTGGATAAGGGCGTCTGCTAAGAAATAAATAATAATAATAATTCTCTATCGTGAAAACCTGCCTGGACAAAGGTCATGCACCTTACCAGACCTGCGTTCTTGCTGGACTATATCGGCTTTCCATGTCAACCAGTCTGGAATTGAAGACTTTCCATTCACCTCCTTTTCAGTCCGACAGGGAGTGATTGCGCCATACGCTTTGCCTAGTTTTGGCCCCTGGTGTATTCTGTTGAGAGGACAAAAAGTTGGATGCAGTCTAAACAATTTTTCTGCTATGGGACAAAGTCCCGTGGTCAAGACAGCTGCTGTCCAAGTGGGCTTTATTCCAGGGTGCATCTGTCAAGGACATATGTCCAATGCGGTGGTGTGGGCTACTCCCCATACCTTCAGTAGGTTCTACAGACAATGTTGTGCATCCTCAAAACCCTGTTTTTGTAACTAGATTGTTAAAGGCGACCTTCCAGTCAACCCTTAAAACACAGGCATAGAGGTGTAATTCTCCCTCAATTTTCCACCCTAGCTGCTTGTTACTGGGGTTCTGAATGGTAATGCACAAGGCAGCCTCTCTGCTTAGCCTTGTTGCATTCTGGTCGTTCTGCAATCATGCCCTTGCGATGGCTTGGGCATACTCACCCATTCAGTAATGGTTACATTTCATACTTGTTAGGTTATTATCATAACCTTGGTTCCCTGAAATAGAAATGTAACCATTCAAATTGGCTGAGATCTGACACTGCAGTACTTTTGATCCCTCAGGGGCAGGTTCATGACTGTCACAGGCTCAAAGAGTAGCTTTTGATATCAAGTATTCAGGATTCAGATCTTTTTAGGAGGTAAACACCCATTCAGTAATGTTTACATTTCTATTTCAGGGAACCAGGGTTATGATAATAAACGTTTTCTCTTGAACTGTAAAAGACCACTGAAATCCAAATTCTCACACAACTTGGTAAACCAAGAAACCTCCTATTCATGTATATTAAACATATTAATTATGATTTTGCAATATAAGCATGACTGTCTGTAGCAGTCTTAGTGCTGTATAATAAAGCAAAACATATTTAAAATCTTCAAACCCCACTAGCCAATGCATTTAAAAAAATAATAAAAAAATTCCTCAGTACTCCAAGCTTTTCAATGAAATTTGTGAACCTGACTTTTTTTGCTTAATCTTGTTAACATCAGCATCCAGATTAGACACTAGGTTCAGTTAGTCACATGTTTGTCAACAAGTTCTTTAAGGGACAGGAAATGCACGCAGTTGGATTTCTGTAGCTGCATGGTAAAAAGTTTAAGCTTGGCTTCAAAGGCCGTGACGGCATCATATAAATGAGAAATCACATGGACAGAACAAAGTTCGTTGTGAAGTTCATGCTTGCCTTTTATCTTTTGCTTACAGCCAACTACAACACCACATCCAGTGACAATACAGGAAGAAAGGTTGACCAATGAAGCACCAGACCGTGATCATTTCGGTGCAAGCATGTCCTGCGTTTTGGCAAACGAGAAACGTCTGTCTGTAGACGGTATAAACAGCAATAGTACAGGTCTGATGTATGTCTTAAATTACTAATGGAATTCTGGGCAGAGAATATTTATGTATGCATCAGGAGTTTGTTTGTTTGTTTGTTTGTTTGTTTGTTTTACCATGGGTAATCCATACTTCCTATGTTTTAGAATCATTGAGTACCTGGACAAATGGTTTTGTGACTTATTTATTTTATTACAGCTGTGGTGGGCAATTTAGTAAAAAAACATAGCTGCTAGAACTGATCTTTGCCATGGTGGGTTTTTTTTTGGTTTTGTTTTCTAAATCTTGTATAGTATTCATGTACTATGAAGAGCAGCTTTACAAGAATATGTAGGAATGTAATGTTGCACTTTTTTCAACAGATGATGATGAAGATGATATTGATGTGGACAAGCTCCTTGATGATGGACTGGAATCCTATTTCAGACAAGTCGGCCCTCCTGGAATGCAGAGAGGACACATTGAAGGGCAGGAGCTGCCTGAAGCTGAAAGTAAGCTGCAGCTGTCCCGTGATGGAGCAGCGTTGCAGAACCAGGTGAAGAGGCTGTGGGGTCATGTCGAAATACCAAGATATTTGTTGCTGAGCTCATTGAACGTTAGCATTTCAATTTCCTTATTATAATATTGTCTGGAAAGGCATTGTTAGGAATGTATAATTCACATCTTGAAGGAAAGAGAATAGTTGCAATTTGCCACATCCAAATATGCCTTGCATTTCTTGCTCAATGAAAGGATTTTCTAATTTTAATGCTTAATTTCTTTGTATCCATGGGCTACATATTGCTATAATTTCGTTGATCTCGGCTTTTCCCAACACATTATGCTAAATTCACCTTTACATTTTTAATTTTTTAATAGTATAGTTGTTTTATTTATTTATTTATTTATTTATTTGAGGCTGTTGGAGAATATTTTATCGAACGCTCCTTGCAGATACTTATGGTCAACTTCCAAAAGCCGCATGAAGGAATTAAGTCCCCTTGAAAACATGTCAGTCATAGGAACAGCAGTGATTTAGTACTCAAATGCGAGCTAATGCATCTAGCTTCTGAGTTAATTTAAAGTAAATGTTTAATTTAAAAAAAAAAAAATCAGAAGCAACTTGTGCATGCTTTCCTCCAATGGCATGTACAGCATGGAAAAGTGCTATATATATATATATATATATATATATATATATATATTTTCGCTAAGTTTGTTTGATAAATGCTATGATAAATACCATTTAAAAAAATTAGGGGTGCACCGATAATCGGTAGCCTGTCGGCATGGCACCGATTTTTATAAGGGGGGAAAAAACACAATCGGCTATCGGCTACGCTCCACGTGGACTGCAGGATGTGCCCTATAGTCTGGACGTCGCAAGTTCAAGTCCAGGCTATTCCTTTGCCGACAGAGGACGGGAGCTTCCAGGGGGCGGCGCTCAATTGGCCGAGTGCCGCCTGGGGGGAGGGAGGGCTAGGTAGGCCAGGGTGTCCTCGGCTCACCGCGGACAAGCGACGCCCTGTAGTCTGGCTGGGCGCCTGCGGGCTTGCCAGCAAGCTACCCGAGAGCTGCGTTGTCCTCCGACGCTGTAGCTCTGGGTGGCTGCATGGTGAGTCTGCAATGTGTAAAAAAGTGGTCGGCTGACGGCACACGCTTCGGATGACAGCGTGTGCTCATCTTTGCCGCTCCCGAGTCAGCGCAGGGGTGGTAGCGGTGGGCTGAGCCTAAAAAACAATAATTGGACATTTACTAAATTGGGGAGAAAACAATAAAAATTGGTGACCACTAAATTAAAAAAAAAAAAAAACACTTTTACAGTTTCTTCAGATCTGTTCTTGAAATTGACTTTTTATGATTTGCATAATTTAAGCCACGAAAAGCTGCATGTTTTAGCTTGTAGATTTAGGTGTTTGTTTGCCTGACGGAATTCAGAATCTTTAGCGATATCAGTATTTTTATTCAAGGGGTGTTGCTGAAGGTAACGGTTAATCCCACTTCTAATGTTTCGGGGAGAGATAGAAGTCGGACAGTAGTTTTGCTATTTATTCATTGGGTAGAACTTAAGTCAACAGATTTGCCTTTCTCAAAACAGGAATCTTAAAATATAACAGCCCACATTTTGTTTATTTTTATTTATTTATTTATTTAGTTTATTTATATTTATTTATTTATTTTAATCGTCACTCCCTCTAGTCAGCTAATGTCCGTAGGTTTTAGTGTTGGAAACTTTTGCTCCGTAGATGGTTCGGATTTGATTAGTTGCTTTTCTATTAATGCAATTTGTCATTTATTTTTCTTCTGAAAAGCTACTGTCCAGTTTGTCCAAAATAAGCAGTCAAAGTTAATAAAAGGATTTTCCAGTTTGCTATGTTATTTGGAGTTTTATTTTTAAAATACCAACTTAATTCTATTGACTGGATGACATTTATGCACAAGAGGTATAGGAATGTTTGGAAATGCCGCTCTGATTGGCTGATTTCTCATGTGATTTTATAATTTGTGTAAAAGATCACATTTAGGTTAGGTAAAATTCTTATAACCTATACAATATATTGAAACATTTAATAGTGTATCCTCACTACCACTTGTCTTAATCCTTTGGTATGGTTCACTTTTGTGTGTGGAGTTCATCATACGAGGTAAGAAGACAAAGATTACCTGTATTATGGTTTATTCAAAGGATGATGAACTCCACACAACCATATTCCCACCCACCTTCCCCCTCTGTCCAAATTTTGAAAACTAAGACAATAAAGGAAAATGATCGGATATGACATGAGGGTTTTATGGAGGAGGTACACTGGCTTTGGTGTTTTGAAAAGGATTACATCAATCATCTCTGGGCAAGATCAGTTTGTTTCTCCTGACATGGAGACTGGGAGTTCATCATCCTTTGAAGAAACCATGCTACAGGTAGTCTTCGTCTTAATTGTTGGAGGAGAAATGGTGATCAGATTTTTTATTGTTATATTTCAAGCTAAAGTCTGGGTATTTGCCTCCATTTTTAATCCTGGGCTTGCTGAAATGAATCATGAATACTTAATGTAACAAACTTCTGCTTGAATTGGAAAACTAATTTCTTCAAGGTTTTTAAACTATTTATTAAGCTGTAAGCCATACATGCATACAGTGCAGGGTTACTTCTTAGTTTGTTTTAATGACATTTTTTTTTTTTCCCTTTAGCAACGGCATGGACCTGCCAGAGAAAATATGCCTGTACAGAGTTCAACAGATCAAGAAAATGATCGTTTCCAATTTGTAGATCATTACGAAGAGGTATTTTGAATTAACATGCCAGTGGAGGAGATTTTGTTTACTTGGTTTTGGTGATTGCAATTAAGTTGACAGCTGTTATTTCTTGCAGGATAATTTCCAAATACCAAATGTCCGTTTAGCTGCTACAGGAATGGACTCTTGCCCTGCCAGTGATGAAGATACAGAGGATGAGTTGGAAGCAGTTCACCAGCAGAATGTCTTGAGACAAAGGTGCTTGTTGCCCAGCACAACAAGACAGCTGGTATGTATCTTGGGAACAAGGTGGGGAAAAATATGGTAAACTTTTTCATGAAACTGATCTTTTTTAATTTTGTATTTACTATCAGCTACTTGTACTATAGGCTACAGAACACGTGAAGTCTGCTTGGATTTTAATGACTGACTATATATTTAAGCACTTTTGTTGCTTGCAGGTTGGAGAAAGTAATAATACTCGTTTCAGACCTGGATTAGAAGGAGGCAGCTCTGATGAGGAGACATGTGTCGGAGTACGAAATGCATCAAATAATTCGGGAATTGCGTTCAGGAGATCAGCTGAAGGTCAAGTCATCAATTCACCTCTTACAGGTAAGTTGGTTAATACTTTAATAGTAAGAGCATTACTTAACTGCCTTATTAATAATTCTGTCTGAATCCCACAATCTATTCCCAAGCTCTCATGTTTGCATTGTACTTTACAGGTGGTGGAGGGGATGGAACAAGTGAAAGTGATGAAGATAATGGTGGACTAGCCACTATTCCCACATTTTCTTCTAATGTTCAAACCACTTATGGTGATCTGCGTGGCCTGGGAATAGTGGGTTGCAACGTTGCAGACAAGGATGACTGTGACCAGCTTCCTTTGCAGAGAGTTGGTAGAAACTCTAGTCCTGCTCACAGGGAGGTAAGAAAACACTCCTAAAATGTTTAAAAAATGTGATTCACTTCAAGTTTTAGTTCTGTGTTAAGATTTCAAATATACCTTTTATACAACTAGTGTAGTAGTCTACCTGGAAGAAGTGACTTGTACCAGTACTTAAACCTATTTAGAAGTGAAAATTAATAGGCGTCCCAGAGTGGCTCACCTGGTAAAAGCTTGTGGTGTGCAGGTTGAGTCATACACTGCTGGCCCTGGTTCTCCTGGTTGTGCGAAGTCGTCTGTCTTTGCTGGGGATTCCAAAGTGAGCTTCACATTGGCTGTGGCACTTCCGTGGGTTAGGGAGGCAAACCCGGCAGGGACTGTTTCTCCTCATCGGACCCTGCTGGCCAGGTGCCCAGTGAGCTCTAAAGCAGACACCTGCTGGGCTGACCTTTGTCTTCCAGATGTTGGTAGCTCGGTGACATCCACTCTCGAGTTCCCTTTCAAGTAGGGAATATTAACCACTACAAAATGGGTGTTCCCCTTTTAAGACACCCGAATCTGAAAACTTTATACCAAAGACAATCAGGGGATGGCAACTTAGTGCTGCTCTGCCCCCGCAAGCATAAAACTGCTACTCACCCCGACAGTATCGCTGTTTTCCTTTTCAGCCTAACCTGATGATAAAGTATATCCTCCTGTATTTTCATGCTCTTTTGTTTAGCATTGATTTAAAGTGCGGAATTATTTACAGAATCGCTAAAATGTTGTATTTCTAGCTGTGTTGTGTGTTCTGTATTTTCAGCTAGCGCTGGTTAAGTCCTACTGTGGCCCTGTGTGCCGAGGGAAGCCTGTGGCTCCCTTGCCTTCCTTCCTGGGATCTAGTCTCGTGTTTGTACTGACAAGTAGTTAGCCAGTGGCTGACTTACTAATGTGCCACTAGCAGTAACTGCGTTTTACAGAGTGCCATGTCGGTACCGAGTGAACCGGGACTGTACAGTTTGTCCGTAGCAGCTACTATTTTGGAGTTTTTTTTTTTTTTTTTTTTTTATTTAATAGAATTGTTGCCAATTTATTTATTTTCTCCCCAATTTGAAATGGCCAATTATTTTTAGGCTCAGCTCACCACTACCACCCCTGCGCTGACTCGGGGAAGGCGAAGACGAACACACGCTGTTCTCCGAAGCGTGTGCCGTCAGCCGACCGCTTTTTTTCACACTGCGGACTCACCATGCAGCCACCCAAGAGCTATAACGTCGGAGGACAGTCGGCAAAGGAATAGCCTGGACTCAAACTCGCTACGTCCAGACTATAGGGCGCATCCTGCACTCTACCCAAGTGCTTTTACTGGATGCCCCACTCGGGAGCCCCTTACAAGACCTTTTTGATGAGGGGAAATCCTCCTCTACTCCTAAAGGTCTATTTGGCAGCCATTTTGGCATGCCATGTAAAAAATAGATTGTCACCCCAGGAGACAAATCTCCTGTAGGGGCAATTTTTGAAAGGCACCCGGCGGCTTAGGCCACCAATGAAGGATTTAGTTCCTCGTTGGAGGTTAAATGTGGTGCTTAATGTACTGAAGACCTCCATTTGATCCCATGCGTTCAGCTGGGCTGAAATCTTTGTCTTTCAAGACAGCTTTCTTGCTTGCTAAGCAGATAAGCGAAATGCAGGCATTTGCCGTATCGAGAGCCTGTCTGATTTTTTTCAGAGGCCAGAACGTAGCGTACTAACCTGGCTTTTCCATTTGGTGGAATTAGAGGTTTTCCATTCTCCTTTCCAATCTGACAGGGAGCGCCAGCTCCATGCGCTTTGCCCTGTGCGGGCATTAGTGTATTATGTGGACAGAACTAAAAGCTGGAGGCAGTTGTAACAGTTTTTTGTATGTTACCGAGCTATGTCACGGGGACAAGCGCCATCTAAACCGCGTCTATCCAAGTGAATAACAGGCGCAGTACAGACTGCGTATGAACTGGCCACTCTGCTCCCACCCGAGAAGCTCACTGGCCATTCCACCAGGGGTCGGGCGACTTCGTGGGCTTTGTTCCGAGGTGCATCGATCGAGGACATTAATGTAGTACATTAATTGGGGAGAAGATCGGGGGTAAAATAATTGGGCACACTAAATAAAAATGAAAAGGTGAATATTAAGAAGGGACAGGAGGCTCCCGAGTGGCGCATTCAGTAAAGGCGCTCCACGCAGGATGTGCCCTATAGCCTGGAGATCGCAGGTTCGAATCCAGGCTATGTCACAGCTGACCGTGACTGGGAGTTCCTAGGGGGCGGCGCATAATTGGCTGAGCGCTGCCCAGGTAGGGAGGGCTTAGGTCGGCAGGGGAATCCACGGCTCACCGCGCATCAGCGACCCCTGTGGCCGATAGGGCGCCTGTGGCTCTGCAGCGGAGCCGCCAGATCTGTGTTGTCCTCCGGCACTATAGGTCTGGTGGCATTGCTGTGGATCTGCAGTGCGAAAAATGACGGCTTGGCAGGAGCACGTTTCGGAGGACGCGTGTTCCAGCCTCCGTTTCCCGAGTCGGCGCGGGGGTTTGTGAGCGGTGAGCCGGGGATACAGATAATAATTGGGCATGCTAAATTGGGGTGAAAATCGGGGTAAAATAATTGGCGATGACTAAATTTTAAAAAATAAATAAATAAAAAAAGAAGGGACAGGACAAGTCTTGTGTATTTGTTTTAGTTTTATTTTTGTTTAATTGGTTTTGGCTTGTAACTTGTTTTTAGATGGGAGATCGTATATGTCCACTTGGAACAGGGGAAGTTGGAGATACAGTAAATAGATTATTTCCTTCAAGATCATCGACCAATAGGAGGCTGATGCAGGATCGTCAGGATGCTTTAGTACGTATAAAATACAAGAATGTGCAGTATAATGTCTCGGATCTACAAAGTCACGAGTTACACTTTTGTATCACTCATAAGTACTGTGGTTTTACAGATGTTAGTTCAATTATTGGAACTGTTATACTTCCGGGAGTTGCTTTTTTATAACTTTATAAACTTTTTTTATTTCAATAAACAATCGTAACAATGATCTATTTCACAATCTCAAATACAAAAAAAAAAAAACTCTACTTTTTTTTTTTAATTCTTTATGCACTCTATTTAAGGATGCTATGGACAACCCTGAAGTAGCATCTGCAAGTGGTGCAGAAGATAATCTGGACTCGCTGTATTTTCGCAATGTTGGTGAAAACTGCAAACCTGCTGACCAGTCAAACACTGGTATACTGCAAAGAACCCAAAACAGCTTTCATCTCTCCCAGTTTGTGCCTCAGTATGGTGGTAAAGATATGGATGGTCCAAGAGGTGGACCTTGTGGCTACTCCACAGCTCCAGAGGTGTTAACTGATAGTAATGAAGAAGGTGAAGAGCACACAAATGCGGATTCCCAACCCTCTCTCGATAATAAATACTTGTCACCAACTCCTAAGAATGAAGATGCTGGAGACAGATGGAACCACCATCTTGAACAAAAGCCTGACTGGAATGTGATGTTTGACAACAATGGAGAAGGTATAAACTAATAAATGACAGGCTTGAGAGTCTTGCATTTTAAGAGATCCATGTCAGAGATATGCTGCAGTGTTTAAATTTAATGTATACAGTGAAGGATAGTGGTTTGGAATTTGATTGGAAAATTCCAAAGCTGCATTTATTTTATTTATTTATTTTTCAAACAGCTGTGAAATTGAAAATCGGTGATGCTATATTAAAAAAAAAAAAAGCTGTGAAGTTGTAGGCATTGAAAATTTAGGTGGAAAAATGAGCATTGGTTGAATCGTATGCATTGTCCATAATGTAGCCCTGAACACTGCAAAAAGATTGGTCTTCTGAGGTTTAAAACCATTTGGTAGCAGAACTGTTATAATGACCACTTGGGTGATATTTATTTAGGTAGAATAATGTAGGCTATATTAAAACATCATATGCTGCTTTTAATATCCTCCCATGTATTGGAAAAAGATATGTAAGGGAGAAACATGTGTCCTCCTTCAATTTCTCATGGCTAGGAACCTGACACTACTTAAATGTTAGTGGTCTTTTATTTAAACAGAATATATAACGGCCTTAACTTCTAGGGATAACAGCCCCCCAAGGAGAGGACGATTCACATAAAGTGATTTACCAAAATGAAGAAGGGGATTGGGTCACAGACTTGGCATATTATTCTTCATTTAACAAAGAAGCTAATCTACTTGGAGACGCTACTAACCTGTTTCAGGACGAAGACTTCATATCTGGCAGTAAGTCTTTTTATTTGAGAGGAGGGGATGATGGGGTGGGGCGGGTGGTTGGTGGTGTTTTTAAATAGTCACAGACAAAAGTGTTTTTTGTGGTAAATTTGGTGCCAGGAGAGCGTTTTATTATTATCCACTTGTAGGTAAAAAAACTACTGGACAGTTACTACTCCTGTTTGGCAAGTTACTGCATCCAAGTAGTCTTTAGTGCCTTTTGTGGGTGGGGAGGTTTAAAAATGTGTGTTTAATATAAAAGTACGTTTTAAAAACTAATGCTAAGCATGTGAAGTTGTATGATTTGGTAACTGTTTTTGTGTAGTTCTGACTGGACCTGTAACAATACAATCACTTAGGAACGCTCTCCAGTTTTGAACTACAGCTCCCAGAATGCACACCGAATGGCTGATCGTAGCTAACATTTCAAGCTTTTCACAAGCGTAACAAAGCATCATATTGTACTGTACATGGTAAGTAAATAATAAAAACCGTGTCAGTCAGTGATAGAAGGGGAACGATTATTTAAAACATACATGTATACTTAGGCTGATAGACTGTGCGCCAGAGCAGCTATAAATGGCGAAATATTTCAAATAGGCCTAAAATGATTATTTACATTACGTTAGGATTACAAAAAATAAACTCGCCCGTATAACTACAAAGCCAAAACAACATAAAACAAATAGCTATGCACTTTGATGCTTTAGTGTAAATAACATAGAATGTATAGAATTTTAAATATCTTGATTAGCTGTCATTTAAAACAAACACCGAAATGCCAAATATACAAAACAGTTTGAAACACTGTACAGTCATACTCGTTTAGCGCAAATACTGTAGTCAGGACCCAGCGTATTTTTATCTGAACTTATCAATTTCCTCATTGAATGAATGAATGAATGAATGAATGAATGAATGAATGAATAAATAAATACTTTGGACTTAGGCTAGACATTTTCAGAGATGCAGAATCAGTCAAATTGTTTTTGCAGTTTAACAATGGATTTATAGAATTAAATTTAGTAAACAATATACCAAACTAGGCTACTCTATGGTTTCATTAACAAGTTGGAAAAATAAAATAAATGGATGCAGACTTTATTTAAGCGATCAGCAACAGATCACCGGACAGCATTTTGAATAAACTTTATGAACACAACAAACAGCATGATTACCAAGAATATATATTTTAAAAAATAAAAATAGCCTAACATACTGAAATCTAGCTACCGATAACAAACCCTTCACAAAACAGGGTACGAACAGCTGCATGTCAATAAAATATTTAAATTAAATCCGGTGCTGTATGAAGGTGCTATTTACACCGCAACTGGAAGTAGACTAGACGGTCCACTTGGATTAAACCGAAAGAACCTGAACAGACCACAGATGTTTTCTGAGAACCACATTACTTATGGAATAGCTTAGCAACACAAACTAGTTCTTCATAAAATCAGGATTAAAACTATATTTATTTAATGGATCCATATTCTAATAACGCTCCTTCGGGTTCAAATGCTTTTAAATAAGTTTAACATTTGCACTCAGTTTCAATATTTATACTATAGGCTACATTTGTCTAATATTCATGATACTGTATACACAGGGTGGAGTATTTTATTTATAATATATAATGTTTCATTAATAGATAACTAGCATGTTTTTGCAGTTAGAAAATGTTGCATACAAAAACAAAGCTGCTCTAATTACTGAATTGCTGTAGTGTATAATAGTCATGTGTAGTAAACCAGTTGACACATTTCAGTAGCTGGTCTCACATTTTTATGTCTCTGACCCTGGGTGAAAAACAAAAATGTGTTGGGATGCAGTGTTTAACTTGGACCTCCTAGAACAGTCCTGTTTCACCTGCATTATACAGACTGGTTGCCTTTTTTGTGTGGTCTCCACTTCATGGGCTGCTGTACAACATACTTCCTTCCACGTGTGTAGGACTTTGATACTGTAGTAGATTCAGGTACAAAAAAAAAACCTATGGAAATTCAGTAACAGAAACTTTATTAAAATAACGTTAAGGTTGCAGTTCAAAATCACAAAAGTCGGGAAATGGTACTAAGGCAGGCAACAAGACTCCCCAGAAGGACATTACTGGGATGTGTGTGTTTGGTCAGAAGAATATTGTGCCGTCAGCTGTTCTTAGGAACTCCTATGACAATAATGAGACAAAACAGCAGAGTTTGGTCCTCATTCTCCATGGCACTGTTATAGGGAAAAAAAATAAATCTATCCGTTTTACTGAGATGCATATTGAAATGCATTTTGGAAACCAATGGTCTTGGATAAATGTGGCAATGTCATATTGCAGTTCAGCATGCATAGTGGCAAGTGCGCCTAGTTTTGCATTGGAAGTAACAGCAGTAATTATGCAACGCCTATATCACTTCTATAGACAATGCAAAGAGTGACAGTGAGTGCAATGAAAGTGTTTTGTTATGTCTATGATTATGTCTACGTTGGCAGAGTGATATTCATACGAAGCATGATAGCTACAGTCCAGCACAGACGAATTGTTTCCTACTGTAATGTTCTGGGCAGTCTTGTTAGAGCATCTTTCCTGTGATTTTAGATATTTTATTTATTTCTTAGACGCCCTTATCCAGGGTGACTTATAGTCGTAAACAAAAAAATACATTTCAAGAATCGCAGTACAAGTATTAATACAATTAAGAGCAAGATAAAATACAATGATTTCAGTTCTAGCAAGTACAAGTATATGACAAAATATGATTCAATAACGGAGCAGATAAGTGTCAGTGATAATTAGGATAATCAGGATATAATTAAATACAAAATACTACAGATTAAATAACACTTGTGACAGATTACAGTACTCAAGTACCGGATTGGGGTATTTACCACAAGAGTGGTAAAGTGTCCAGAGGATGCTGGAGACATGCGCCCAAGGCTTCTAAGACATTAAAGAGAAAAATACCCCTAGAGTCTGTGAGAGCGGGGGCGGAAGATGACTCAAAGTTGGACAACACGGTTAATGACTTAACAGAAACGTTTGAGTATGGAGAGTAATTCACAAAAGACTAGTTCAAGATCTGCAGTTAGCAAAGACATGGAACTCCAGGTTTGTGTCTGTGGCTGGAGCAAGGCGACAACAGTCAGGGGTTTGAAGATTCATCAAGGGAGAATGAAATGCTCGAGCGAGAAGAGACAAGGGCCTCGCATTGATCAGTACGTCTTACGAAGTCAGTCAAGTCAGTTAAATGAAATCCAGCGACAGAAAGCAAACCACAGTTTGCAGGATATCAACACCCCTGTCATAGAATTTATCTGTTTTGCGTTGGAAAGGTTAAGTGGAACAGTTGAAAAGAAGCTGGATAAATTTGGGGACATCTACGCGTATGAAAGCGAGAGGTTTGGAGTTGAAAAAAGGAAGGAAAGTACAAACTATTCCTGGAAAGTCTAAACGGCAGCAGGAAATCGAACGCTTAGTTAGAGAAAGGAGACAGCTGAGGAAGCAATGGAGAAGAGCAGAACAGTCAGAGAACTAACTTTTATAAAGACCCATTCAAATTTGTAAAGAAGTTATTCATCATTGAGAAGAATGGCACACTAAAAGCATCTAAGTTTGAGCTGGAGAGATATTTGGAGGAAACGCATACAGATTCAAAAAGGTAGGAGCCTATGTCGGTTCCTTCAGACATCCCACCTATCAATCCACCAGAATACCAAATGGAGGACTGTGCACCTAAGTGGAAAGAAGTAGAGCAAGCTGTGAAAAAGCAAGGGCTTCATCATCTCCAGGGCCTAATGGAGTTCCGTACAGTGTACAAGAGTGCTTCAGGAATTCTATGAATCCTGTGCAAATTGATGAAAGTGGCATGGAAAAAACAGGTTGTACCAAGAGCATGGCACCGAGCAGGTGGAGTTTTTATACCTAAGGAAAAAAATTCTATAAGCATCAGTCAGTTTCGCCCTATTGACCACTTTCACCTGTGATCTATGATCTCAATTTTGGTATGTACCAAACCATTTCTGCTGGTACTAATGAGAACCTAATGCTAAAAGTTGTGAATCCCGGTTTTGGGTTTAGCCAGAGAAATGGAAACTCTGTAGCAGGGGTGTCAAACTCGTTTCATATGGCGGGCTTGATCGGATACCCTAGCGCTTGCCATGGGCCAAGTGACAGTGATTTAAAATACAAAGATGAACCCAAAACCTCAGTTATCGTACATAGCATATTTACATTCACCTAAATGGCACATACTTGTTATTTCACTAACCGTCACTTAGAGCATGTGTGCAAACATGCCTCCAGCGAGTTCCTTCGCATGAGCAACACAAATTGTCATGTTGCTGTGATTGCTGTCAATTGCGACCACGTGGGTGAGACGGCAGTGCGTCAGCTGGTTCAAATTATGACACCAGCGATACGAGAGGTTTTTAGTTCTGATTTGTAAGTTCTGTAGTGACAGGTGTCATGTCTTTATCCGTGAAGAGAAAGGTGGACCAAGAGTGCTGTGTGTTTCAAGAGAAATGGGGAATTTCGCATTTCTTTGTGGACATGAATGGAAAGCCAACATGCTTTAATTTGTAAGTAGCATCTGGCTGTTGTGAAAGAAAACATTAAAAGACACTGAAGCAAACCATGGCAAGAAATTGGATAAATATACAGGAAACTTACATGAAGAGCAAAGGTCCCCAGGAAGCAGCAGTAGCAGTCACTAATATTCTTTGTCTTTTTATTAGGGGTGGGCAACGATATGAACTGTATATTGATATCATGCACGTATTTAGATATCGATGATATCCAAGTCTTCCAAAACACAGAATAATACAATAACACAATTGCAATATCAAACATATAGACGTTAACAGATATTTACATAAGAAAAGCAATAGCTTACTTTTATCTTAGCGGTGCTTTGCTTCACAATATCCATGGAGAAAAACAAGGTCTTGTAATATTGTTTTCGTATTTCTTCCATTCCAACTCAAACCCGAAATATTCTATACTTCACGGCGCACAGAATTGCCAATCTGGAAGTAATTTAATCTTTTCTGCGTATATGCCGACACCTCAAAGTAAAGTACGGTGTCATGCTGAATGTTGCATGATGTGAGATGTGTTTTGATGTTTTAAAAGTACGTCTCATTTGTAATACCAAAAGCTCACGTTTTAAAAATACATTAACAGTGTAATCGCATGGACATGATGCAATGAGTCGCCGATGCATACACATCTCAAAATAATCACAATGCTTAATGCAGCATGCAGATAGCATTTGGTATCTTGTCAGCACGTTCTGAATGGAAGAAAAAAAATATATATCATTGATATTTCTTGATTTCTTGACCTATGCTGCAAGCATTTTTATAACATTTGAGAATAGGTGCATCTCTCGGATTAGTGTCATTCAATTGGTCGACTCTCCTCCTAGTCATTCCATTGGTAAAACCTCAAACAGGTAATTGTCTTTTGAATGTAAACAGATGACATCATAACTTCATCAAAGAAATACCTCCCTCTCCATTTGATCAAAAGATTGCAAATCACAGAAAATGCATTCAGTTAAATGCTCTTTGAGAAGTAACTTCCTAAATTATTAATTTTTACTTAGTCACATTTCAATTTTTGATGTGTTTTCACACAATACAGTACCAAAATAAATCGTACAAGTTCCAGAATTATCATTCTAATGAATTTAATTCGATTTTAAATTACTTAATTTTTAGTGATTCTAAGGCTTTTAATATACTATTTTCTATGTTGGTAAATTAAGAGTTCACAAGTATATTGTTTTTAGAACAGTTGTAACATTTTTTCAGCGTAATACAATGTTAATTTAATTCTAAACTGAACTATCTCCATCTTCCCCTAGATGGCAGTATTACTCTCCCGCTCTCTCATTGACTACACATTTGGAGTCACAATGTCTTGTCTCTAGTATTTTGTCATAAGTATGTTGATCGCAATCTAAATGTTCTTGGTCAAGCCTTGCCGATCTTCACAGCAGAGATTTTAACAAATGGCATTCTTTGTCCTATATGCGTTTATCCAGATCTCTTGTCAGTTGTCTTGCAAATACAATTCAATAGGCATATTTCCATTTAAGCAAATATAAATTGTACTTTTTATATCAACTAGGTTCTACAGACTTAAATGTTGTGAATCCTCAAAAGCCTGTTTTAGGAACTAGTGTTAAGGGTGGCTTCCTAGTCGACCTATGCAACACAGGCATAAAGGTGAATCTCTCCCTCCAAACTTTTCACCCTAGCTACTTGTTACTGGGGTTCTGAATGGTAACCCACAAGACAGCCTTTGGCTTAGCATTATAGCATTCTGGTCAATCTGCAATATTGCCCTTGCGACAGCTCTGGTACACTTGCCCATACAGTAATGGTTACATTTCTATTTCAGGGAACCAGGGTTATGGTAATAACCTAACATTTTTTTATTGTCTGCAGCCGCATCTGTCCCAGATGTAACAGATTTGGTTGTACTTAATTGCGCAGCAGCTTTCACTAGTTAGATCATGAGCTTCAGCCAGAGAGGCAGGCACGTTAATTAATGTTGCCATAATGAAAAACGGCAAAAGTATCAGTTTTGTACTAAAGCAGTGTCAACTGTTGCAGGGAAAAGGGAGTTTATTTCTTAAACTGAACATCTGAATGGTGAAAGCAGAAAGCATAGAAATACTTGGAACTGTAATGAAGTGCACACCTACCCAGACATCAGTAGCCAGGTCAATGTGCTACTGAAGTAACTGCTGTGGGGCAGGGGGAAACTACTAAATGTAATTTTAACCACTTCTGTGCTGCCTAACGTGTCCTGGTACAGCCTCAAAAATGCTCACTCAGTGCTGCCAAATGTACCAGCTATGTCCTAATTCAACATGTCTCCCAAACTCTGAGTCTGGTTGAGTTGGTGTTGGAGAGAAACGAGTTCAGCTAATGCTCAATTGATCCGCTTATGTAAAATATAACTTTTTGATTTTCTACATTTTTATAGTTTTAATTTGAGCTAATTTTATTTTTCTACCGTCCATTTATTTCATTTTTCTACATTTTGAATAAAAATAAATTTGATTTACGTTAGTAATTTATTGATTTTTATTTTTTCTCCTCCCCCACCCCTCTAAACATTCCAAGGAATTCAGAAACACTGTTTTGTCAACAATGAAACTAAAACTGTCGGATTCAGAGGCCCAATCTGCTGAATGAGGCAGCAGACAAGTTTAGTATCGCTTTTAGTGTCATGCGTTTGTTGTATTTTAAGCATTTGGATATCTTGGCAACCAACTTGCTCTTAAAGTGATACCCAACAATTTGAATTTGGCGACCAATTTTTTTAGGCAACCGTATTAAGGGTGCAGACTTGTTGAGCCAAAGTACTCCTTGTCGTGTGTGGAGTGTTTTTTTTTTTTTTGTACATGCAAGGTGGTGCTCTAGCGCTTTATTTGCACATTAGATTCTAACTTTTATTTTTACAGAAGTTGAAGGTGACCAAGTGTACCAGTTACCACTTTTACTCTGTTGCATAAAGTCATAAAGCATGAATTCATTTTGACATATTTGTGTCTCCAAAGCAAACATTATTGAAAAAATTGCTGAAGATGAGGAGGAATTTGAAAAGGAACACTGCTTTATACAGGTAAGGGTTCATTGAGTCCTAACCTAATTTTTCAGGGCTATTTTTATTCAACGTGAATGCTTAATGTTTTAATTTAATTAATGGTCTGTTAGCCATAAATCTTAAATGTTTAATATTTGTTGTGTTGAACGAACACTACAGCAGAATTTGTATTTATAAATTAAATAAAATTGACAGCTGAAAACTACCATGCAATTTTTGGTTTTAGGAAGAGAAGATAGATGCCCAGAATATAAGTCTAGGACTTGGAGATACTTCATGGAAATTGCCTACAAGCAACTATGTTCTAATGAGAGCATCACAAGCTCCCTCTGACTATGATAGAAGTGATCAGAGCTATCTTCGACTGTCTTTGGGACAGTTCTTTGGCCAAAGATCGGAGGCTCTTGGGTTCCTTGGGGACTTTGAATACGATATAAGACGGGTTGGTGCATTTTATAGAATACAATCCTGTATAATTGTTTTGCCTTATGCTGTGAGTGAATTAATATAATAAGAACTTACAGCCTTCATGTTGTAACATTATGGGTTTTGTTCTACTTCATACTCAAAATAAGTAAAATATTTCTCTTGCAGCCTTCGTTTGGTTATTTAATTACATCTCCAGAGAAGAGAGAACCCTTTGCTTTGATTAGACCCTCAGACTTTTCTTATAGCAACCAGGACCAAGATGATACACTACAATTTGGAGATGAAGATAAAACCTTGAATCCAGGTACAACTCCTGTTTTTTTAAGGATTTTTTTGGGTTTGTGTATTCAAGAGTATTTTCTATGTGCCAAAGTGTAGCCCTCCTGAACTGAGTTTGTAAATATTAGTTTCTAGGGATATCCAAGTAATAATGTGAAAAAATACATACATTGGTAGTGCTATCTGCAATTTCTGTACTGCAAATCATGTCGTTATATGAATTATTGCCAAAAAATATTATTTATACGATGCTTAGATACCGGATTCTGCAGAGTCAACTTCTATGTTTGAACTATCGCCCCACCCCCACTAGGCTGACCTCAATTTTTCAGTGTTTTCTAATAATCATGCGCAAAATAAAAACATAACCATGTGCAAATAATGCCTGAGATTTCAAATCTCGCTCTTTAAGTGAGTAGAACAAGCTGTGCAGTACAGTAGTTGCTCTGTGCATTGATTGAATAAATTGTAAGCACTTCATTTAGGATACAACAATACGGACTCTGAGTCAGATTTGATTACACTTTCCTGTTAAGCTACAATCGTGGTGTGTGTTTGTTTTCTTACCAATAGACTTTAAAGGTTAATGTGTGTTAAGAACATTTAAAAAATGACATTACAATGGACATATGCAGCGCCCTTTTTTCAGGCAAACCCTTTAGTTTTGTATTTCACCATTTAACACTAGAAACGCCACGGTTATACTCATACCTAAAACCACCGCCGGCAGTCGTTATGATGGGTACAGTTTAAATATTAAATAACATCAATATTAAAGTGAAAGACACTATCGGATACAACTCGAGTTATTCAAGCACATCATGTCAAACATCTGCACAGCCGAAACTCTGTATTTAAATGAACTATTAAACATAAAAGGGGTTATTTTCTAACTTGCCACATATAAGCACTACTTCAGAAAATGAAACTAGTGTGTAAACAGGTATATGTACATACAAAACTGTAAAAACGAAAGTAGTTTTTTAATTTAAAACGACAGTGTTTTCTCTTGCGTGTGTCACTGGGTGCAACACAGAATCCAGGTTGAGTTGCTGCAGCCTGCTGCTTTTGCAGTTTTCTGATCGAAATGTTTCTGCCGAAGCGCTGTGGCTAGCTTCAACATGAAATCTCTCCTACTGATTTCCCCCAGTGCATTCCTTGTACAAAACGAAGGAATTGATGGCTGCCAAGTCCAGTAGAGATAACAGGCTTATATATAAAAATAAAATAGAATCTTGTAGCTTATATTCAAAATAAAAACATGTATTGTAAAAGGCAGTCAAAGGTAGAGGGAATTACAACTTTTTATTATTATTTTAGCGATACTGCCTTTCAAATGCCATCAGGGTATTTTAATACATGTATTTAGCAAAAGTCAAGAACTGACAACTGCTTATCTTTCACACACGTAGAGTTAATTTAAATTTTCTAAAGTGAAAACCGTAAAAAGCCTAATTCGAAATGTAGAATGATATTACAGTGGACTTACGCAGCACCCTTTTTTCAGGCAAACGGTTTACTTTGCATTTCACTGTTATGAATGTTAACTGCATTTCTTGATTCTTTTAACATAACTGTGTGCTGTGCCTTTTGAATTTTAAACATGCCTAATTCTAAACGTAAGCTATCTAGCTAATGTTAAAAATATTATAGTAATATTGCTTGTTTCGCCCCTTGTCCACGCCGCTCCTCCACTTTTGCCTTTACTTCAACTCAGAATCTAGTATATTTCTTAACCAATTTTTTAAAATCTGCTCATTTATTTTTTTTCATTTTGCAGATGATTTGGAAGAGCAACTTGAAGAGAATGATCAGCTGCCTTCAGCAACATTTAATATTGCCGACCCAGAATTACATACTGCTGTTTCTGTAGAAAAGGGCAAGGTACAGAATTACAACTTTGTGTGTGGTGTAGTGTTGTGTTTTTTTTTTTTTTTGTGGTATTGATATACACGATCAGACCGGGGCGTGAGACTGTAAAATTTCCACAGTATAACCACCGTCAAACATTCCTTACTAATATTAAAATCAGATATCATGCAATTATAAAACTAAGCAAATACTAAGTGGTTGCATCAAATTTGGATTTTATTCATGCCCAACACTGTGTGTGTGTGTGTGTGTGTGTGTGTGTGTGTGTGTGTGTCTATATATATATATATATATATATATATATATATATATATATATAGAACACCATTACATCATGTAAGAATAAATCATGAATTTGAATGTAAACAATAACAAGTAGTTGTCATGCCGTCAAAAACCTATAAATACCTCCAATGTTTGGATTCAAACACAGGCTCCCTTGAGAAAGATATGTACAACATATCGAAACGTTGGGCAGCTGGCTCTTTTGAGCTAAAATATATATATATATATATATATATATATATATATATATATATATATATATATATATATAATATATAAATATAATTAATAAAAATTGTGATCAGTACTAAAATAGTTTTGACAAGCAATTCGTTCCCTTTCAAGTTTGAAATGTAACCATTACTGAATGGGTATTTACCTCTTAAAGACCCGAATCCTGTAAATTGTATACCAAAGCCGCTCTTTGAGCCTGGGACGCAATCGTGACCCCGCTCCCGAGGGCACAAAAGGACTGTGCTCACAGATCTTGGCAGCATTTTCATTTCAAGACTGACCTGAGAGCCTTGTTCAGATAAGTACATTGTTGCTTCTATCTGTATATATTTAGCATTTTTTTGTGTTTTTACACAAATTGTGATATTTGAACTAATTGCTGTAATAGTTAACTAATTGTGCATATTTGTGTTCACTACAGCTATGTCCCGCTACAGCCCTGTATGAAGCCAGCGGCTCGAGTCACTGAATCGGTACTGACCCGGTCCTACATGGTACCAAAGCCACCGAACTAACCTGGTGTCAACCAGTAACTGAACCAGAGATGCTTAAGCGCTCTTAGTGCATACGGCAATCCACAAAGGAGCTGGTTTGTCTGCTTCCCAAGTGACCACCTCCAGTATGTAAACCAGCTCCAAACTGGCGCCCCAGGCCCCAGCAGTCTTAAAGAGCAGCATAGCTGGCTGTGCCTGCTGCCAGAGGTGATGTTCGGAACCGGCCCGCGGTGACTTATTACAGAGGCTTTTAATAGGTAATGCAGCCCTAGGAATTTGCTGCAACAGGCCTAGGGCCCCTTCTCGGGGAGCCATCTGGGCTATTGGCGTCTGTGCATACGCTGCCATCTTGGTGCTTACTACCGTTCAGTCCGGCTATTCGCTGCAGTTAAAGCATGGTCCCCCTCCCTTGGTGTGATGTCTCAGAAGGTAGCAGCTCTGCTCCAAAAACAGGCTATTCGCATGGTATACCCCCTCCAGTTGGAGGAAGGGTTCTACTCCAGGTACTTCCTAGTGCCAAAGCGAGATGGTGGTCTCCAGACCGATCCTCGACCTCAGACCGGTCAACCTGTATCTGAGCCGAAGGAGGTTCAAAATATTGAAAATGCAACAGCTGTTGCAACCAATCAGGCCAGGTAACTGGTTCACCACGGTGGACCTCAAGGATGCATATTTCCACAACATCCCCATAAAACCAGCGCACATTAAGTACCTGCGGTTCGCCTTTTAGGGAACAGTGTACGAGTTCTGTGTCTTTGCATTTGGCCTCTCCCTAGCTTCACGTGCCTTCTCGAAGTACATGGAAGCTGTCTTGGCCCCATTTTGAGATTCAAAGGTATCAGAGTACTCAATTATCTGGACGACTGGCTAATTTCTGCCCAGCCCAGGCAGAGGTCCATGCAGAACTTGTCACTGGCCACCTTCAACGGTTGGGCCTTGTGGTGAATCATGTGAAGAGCCAGCTCACTCTTTCCTAGACAGCCTACTATCTCGGAGTGTGCTTTTGATGGCAGAGTGCACAGAATAGAGCGCTCATGGTAATAATGTTCCAGAAGCTTCTGGGCCTGTTAGCAGCAGCTTTCCAGACCCTCCCTTTGGGTCTCCTGCGCATGCGCCCTCTGTAGACCTCTACAGTAGGGTTTTTTAGCCCATGTTGATCCACGAACGCCTATTGACTCTGTCCCACCACTGTCTAAAGGTGCTGTCTTGGTAGACAGTCTGCCCATCTACGCCTATGTGTAGTGCTGGGCAGTGTCACCAGAAGGGAGGTAGTCACCTTGGACGCATCCAGCCTGGGCTGGGGCGCTGTGTAGAGTGGCCGGGGTGTGCAAGGTGTGTGGGAACCCCCGTTGGCAGGGTCTCCATCTGTAGGCAGTTTACCTGGCCTTGCAGAATTTTTTGCAGGAAGTTCGAGGGAGTCCTGTGCTTGTCTGTACAGTCAGCACAACAGTGGTGGCTTACATCAGCCACCAGGGCAGCCTCAGGTCCTCCTGTCTCCATGTGGCTTGCAAGCTTTTGCTGTGGGTGCACAAGAACCTCATGTCACCTGTAGCCAGTGCATCTGCCCGGAGTGACAAACCTGGGCTGTGGTCCTCCTCCCAAGGGGAATTTCCAGCATTTCTGCAAGGCCAGGTTCACCCCAAGGTGGTGAGCCTCCTCTGGGAGGGGTTTGGGAGAGGAGAGATAGACTTTTTTTTGCCATAACCTACTGTCCTCTGGTTCTATATAATAGGAGACGTGAAACTGCTGGGAATAGATGCCGTAGCACACTTGTGGCTGCTGTGTCTGGAGAAAATCAGACAGAACCAGGCCAAGGTGCTCCTAGTAACCCCTTGACCCAGGAGACTGGTTTTCAACTCTGATGCAGCTTATGAGCAACCAGCCATGGGGACTGCCAACATGCCGCGACCTGCTCAGTCATGCATGGGGGACCATATGGCATCTTGAGCCTGCAGCTCTGGATCTGGCCCCTGAACGGCTGCATTTGAGTTGTCTGGGTCAGTGCAGTATGGTTATTGACACCCTACGAAGAGCAGAAGAGCAGTGCTAGAGCAGAATCCACGCGTTCCCAGTATGGGTACAAGCGAGGTGTCTGCCTCATGGGTTCAACCCCATGACTTGTCATGGCAGCAATACTGGAATTTTTGCAGGACCTTTTTTTACGAGGGGAAGTCCCCCTCCACGTTAAAGGTCTATCTGGCAGCTATTTCAGCTTGTTATGACAAGATTGACTCTTTCTCCCCAGGAGTTCATTTCCTGCGGCGGGGGGGGGGGGGGATTTAAGGGGCTTGGTGGCTTTGGCTGCCTAGGCTGCCTATGATTGACATTGTTCCTTGCTGGAGGCTAAACATGGTGTTTTAACACACTCATGAAGCCTCTGTTTTTTTGAGCCCTTGCATTCAGCTGAGCTGACATTTTTATCAATTAAAGCAGCTTTCTTGCTCACTATCACTTCTGCGATGCTGGTGAGCGAGATGCAGGCATTCTCGATAGCGAAAGCCTGCTTAAGTTTTACAGTGGCCAGAACAAAGGTTATGCTCTGTACCAATCCTGCCTTTTTGCCGAAGACTATCTTGGCATTCCATGTCAGGCAGTCTGTGGAATTGGACGCTTTCCATCCACCTCCTTTCCAGTCTTACAGGGAGCGTAGCTCCATACGCTCTGCCCAGTTCGGGCCCTGGCGTACTATATTGACAGGACGAAAAGTTGGAATCAGTCTGAACAATTTGTCTACGTAACATTCCATAGTCCAAACCCTGTCTAAGCAGATGCTGTCCACGTGGATAGCAGACAGGGTCACAAATGCCTATGAGCTGGCCAACTTGTCCCCTCCAGAAAAGCTTGCTGCTCATTCTACCAGGGACATGGCAATTTTGTGGGCTTTATTCCAGGGTGCGTCTGTCAAGAATGCAAGGCAGCGGTGTGGGCTGCTCCCCATACCTTTACTATGTTCTACAGACTTAATGTCGTGGATCCTCAAAACCCTGATTTTGGAACTAGAGCGTTAAGGGCAGCTTCCCAGTCGGCCCTTACAACAGAGGCATAGAGGTGAAACTCTCCTTTATTTTTTCATCCTAGCTACTTGTTATTGGGGTTCTGAATGGTAACGCACAGGGCAACCTTTTTAGCATTGCATTGTAGCATGCCAGTTGTCTGCAATCTTGCCCTTGCGACGGCTTTGGTACACTCACCCAATTGGTAATGGTTACGTTTCGTACTTGAAAGGGAATGTTAGTTTATTATCATAACCCAGGTTCCCTGAAATAGAAATGTAACCATTAACATTCAAGGTCGCTGCGTCCATGATTGTAGCAGGCTTGAAGGGAAAATGATGCTGAGATCTGTGAGTGCAGTCCTTTTTGTGCTCTCTGGGGCGGGGCCATGACTGCAGAGCAGCACTGGTATACAATTTTCAGGATTCTGGTATTTTTTTTTAGGCTGTAAATACCCATTCAGTAATGGTTACATTTCAATTTCGGGTAATCAGGGCTATGATAATAACCTAACATTTTCAATGTTTCTTTTTCTCCTGTCTGAAAAGGCATAATTTTGTATACAATAAAATAAACCACTGCAGCATTTAGATCCTGTGCCTGACTAGAGCTGGCTTTTGCTGCACTGATGTTGATGTACAATCTTGCGTTTTACAATTCGTCTGGCCCTAGGTAAAGGGAGAAATGTAATTTCAAACATAACCCAAACGTAATTTTAGCTGTCGCGCTTCCTTTCACAAATGCTTTAAACTTTTATATGTAAATACCACCAAAAGCAGCAAAAAGACACATAAATTAACTTTTGAAATGTCTGCGTAAATTGCAGGATAATTGTCCCTGAGGTGTGTAAAGGTCAGATGTGTTTCCACCACGAGCAGAAATATGTTTTGCATAGTCTACAAAATGGCACTCTGTCTTCATATATAGCTCTTTTTTTTTTTTTTCTTTTTTATATCCAAAATATTGCCATGCAGTAGATTATGTTTTTTGCAAGTGGGAAAATATCTTCCTCAGATATTTTGCGAAGGCTTGAATTGTCATTGCTTTGTTTAGAAGAAGACATTGTTACTGACATCTAGCACGCTTTCTGGGACTCGGTTTAAAAAAAAAAAAAAAAAAAAAAAAAAAAAACCTCCAATTTAGCTTTTAGTGGCACTTTTGCAAGCTGATACTGTTGACTGGTGTATATATGTATATTGGTAGTGTGTCCATTTAAGTAGTTTAACTGTACAAACTATGTTGAATATTGAAAAGTAAAACTACTATTAAACAAAAATACCTAATCCCTAAATAGGTAAAGTAATGGAAATAGTTGGTTATGTTCTTACCAATGTAACTTTTTTTTTTCTTTCCATTCTCACTGTTTAGGAGTTCCAGCCTGATTCCAGCAGTAATAGCAGCTATGTAACCAATAAGACCAACTTGCCTCTAAGCATAAGTACCATTGCTTCTGCCATAGCTGATGCTTCTGTCAGTGCAGATCCTGCACAACTTGCTGCCATGATAATGGAACTGTCAGCGAAAAATAGGAGCAAACGTTTAGCTGCAGGAGTGTGTGAGAACTCAAGCCCTCTAAATCAAGAACAGAGTGAGATTCTTGAAACCCTGCATAAGACCTGTCCAGCTGGCGAAGTAAACATGTTTGACATGGAGAAGTACCTTAAAAAAACTGAGTCTGTTGGTTATGACAGCGAGGTTGAGACTCGCTCTGTGTCGCCTTACAGCTTTGATTCTCCTGACTGGGCAGATTCCGCCAGCATCCCACAAAGACACGCTGAACCCAATCCCCCTGAATGCAGTGAAAGAAAGACTTTAAAGGAAGAAAATACTGCCAATAAAAAGCAAAGTAATGCACATGACAGTACAGCTGTTCCATATCCTGTAGATAGAAACAGCTTTAACAGGACAAATGTTTGTGATATTTCTGTGCCTTTGTGTCACAGCAATGGTCGTAGACCCCTCCCTAAACCACAAGCAAGTGGTAACCCTGCAACATTTTCTGCAATGGAGACGAGATCTGTCGGTGCAGGTCAGGTGAAACAAAATCAAAAGTCTTTTGTAAACGCTTCTGGAAAGTTTGTCCCTGTTAAGAACAAAACTAGTCTGAAAGGAAGTGCTAGTGTGGTGAATGTGAGCAATGTAGAACAGGCTTCAGGAAACAGAGGGGCAAGTATCAGATCTGATACTGGAATACTACATGTTTCTAGCTCAGGGCCTCGTCCAGCTACTACTACTCATGGCAGTCTGAAAGCTGATAAACCAAGAACTAGCACTGATTCAAAAACTACTGCAAGCAGGAAGAGTGCATCTTCAAGTTTGTCTTCTCCCAGGAATCAAAGTGCTGTTCCCCCTTCTGATACCCAAAGAAAAGATCAGGAAAAGATGAAATCATCTAGAAACAGGCCAACGGGGAAAGCAATGCCAGTGACTGATGCTGCTTTAAGTGGAGCTGAAAAGCATGTCAGTTTTGTTGAAACTGGTGCTTTGCCTGCTACAGGGAAACAAGTTGGTAAGCATCAAATTTGTTTTAAGTTAGAAATTGAGTTAATACTTTTATCTTTATGATGCATGAAACAGGTATTTCACTCAACTAAATAAATACAGTACCTGTCATTTTTCATCACACGGATACCTTATTACATGTCTTTGTATTGCAGAATAGATTATCACTACAGTACTTTTAATAGTGTTATCATTGACAGTCTTCGGTCAAACTTTTTTTTTTTTTTTTTTTTTTTAAACTATAGGGTAAAGTGAAGAGAATGTAATTCTGCATTGGTAGTAAGTGGATCATATTTGTGGTACTACTGTACTGGGGGGGGGGGGGGCATAGTTTTAAAGCCACCACTTGGAACGGGTGCATTTGTGTGAAGGTGATTCACCCGCAGTAAGCGATGGATGGTATAAACTCCCACACAGTAACCTGACATTCAAAATGTCCCCCAAATCACCAGTGCAGTAATCAAAACAAACAAGCGTATATGCGGTTAAATCTTTATAAAAACACTCCATTAAGCTAATAAAGATGTATTAAAGCCTATGAATGTAATAAAGTGCAAAAATGTACAGTACAGGTAGGCTACATTACTGCAAATTTGTTTCCAGTGAAGAACTATGGGATGCGAATCTGGACGATCAAGAATCCCCAGCTTTTTGAAGCAACGTTGCATTGCTTGCTGACTGACAGTTCCAAGCATGCTTTAGCAAGCGTACAGCATCCAAGAGAAATTTGATTTACACACTATTTTCATGCTGATGCATGTTGCTTTTCTCTTTCCAGCCATGCTTGCTCTGGCAGTCAGTGCTGTTTTTTCAAACTGTAAACCCGACACTGCGTTCAGGGATTAAATAGCCAAGGTACAGTACAGAGGTAATCGCTCAGTAATGAGGTGCAAACAGCTGATTGATCTGTCAAGCTTTTACTACAGTAAAGTGCTTCCTTTTGTATTGAAATCCATGTGAATGGCAAGGTAACGAGGTGAAAACAGCTAATTGGTGGATTAGTAAGAGTGATTACTACTGTATAAGCAGTTCGTTTTGTTACTTAAATCTATGTGAATGGCATTTAAGATCCAAACGGCTGAGTTTGCCTGAAATTATATGCAGTGTGCTTAACACGGTATAAACGATGCCTTTGCTACTGAAATCAGTGCGAATGGTAAACACTTTGTCTGATATAGACGGCTGCCTGAAATAACCCTGTACGATGTAAGTGGTGGATACTGTACCAAGGTATTTACCTGTTGGTACCATTCTGCTTGTTAGATTGCTTGCTCATTAAAATATTTTGTATATTTTTTAAAGAGGGTATGATTATCTATACAGAGATATCAAGATTTATATTAAGTGAGGATTTGATTGAACATTTAGTGCTGGGAGTTTGGAGATTCAAGATTGTCAAGTATTGGAATACTCAGTTTGCAAAATGTTTTCAAAGCCAGTATATGCAGGGCTCGCAAAATTTTGGTAATGCTACTTGCCCTTTGGGCAGGCCATTGTAGACATTTGGTTGTCCAAAAAAATTTCAAGTTGCCCATAAACGACCATATGGACTGTGATTTGTACAAAATTACTGACATTGTGAAACAAAGACTTAAACCAAATGATTTTTTCAAAACGTGAAGAAATATACACTTTTTTTTTTTTTAAAATTTTAGTAGTCGGCCAGACTACAGGGGTCGCTGGTGCGCGGTGAGCAGAGGACACCCTGGCCGACCTAACCCTCCCTCCCTCACCCCGGGTGAAGCTCAGGCAATTGTGCGCAGCCCCCTGGGAGCTCCCGTCCACGGTCGCCTGTGGAATAGCCTGGACTCGAACCGGCGACGTCCAGACTATAGAGCGCATCCTGCACATTCCACGTGGAGCGCCTTTACTGGATGCGACACTCTGGAACCCCTAATATATACACATTTTAACAGTATTTCCACAAATTGTCTCATCACAGTTTCTGCACAAAGCTTCTAAAATGCACAGTAAACATTAGTGATCATAACTTTGTGCTGTGAGCTTGTAATCAAGCCATGCTGTCATTCTATGAGATATCTTAACTAGCTACAGAATGACATTCATCACATCCGGATGCTGATGGTTGAGCCTCATCCACATTCATTCTCACTCTGGCTGTCAACCCATTTTGCCACTCTGAACTGGAGTTTTATGGGTCAGATGCCTGCTCCCTTTGCTTGAGAAGAAGCTATATTTAACAGCTTTGTCTGGAAAGAAGCTGTTAGCATCACAACCGTTTGTGGACAGCAACATCAGGCCATCTAATGTCTCAGTTTTCAGAGATGTACAACAGCATGTTTTCACTCTGTTCATGCAGGAAAATCCTCTCACAGATGGCTGTTGAAGGGGCTGAGTGTAAGGAGTAAATTCATTAGAACCAGAATGTGAGACAGATTGCTAGGGTTGTCCTGCAACAAATCTGTGTACAAGTGATGAAGCTTCTGTCCTCTGAGCAGCCAACCACGTATTTTGCCTTTGGCGTCTGCTTTGGATTTTCTCTGGCTGCTTTGGCATTTACACGTTTCTTGTCTCTGCTTCCAGGAGATATCTGTGACCATAGCAAGGGGATAAGCGCCATTTTTCTTTGTCTGCCTGAGGAAGAGAGTGAGCTCAGATTTTTAGTCTATAAAACTAAGATGTTGATGATTCCATTTCTCTCATTTCAAAATTAAATAATTTCTCTTTAATTTTATATAATTCTATCTTAGCCTAGGTTCTGATTTGTCCCATTGCGGCACTGTGTGCTCTGCGAAGCAGGCGGCTCTGCCTGTCCCTTCCCCCGGGATTCGGTCCTTTTCTGCATTTCACACACTCCCTTACTGAGTCGCTATTTTCTTGTTGGCGCCTGTATATACAGTAGTCAGTCGCATATCCGACTCTGGTGGGACCAGAGTAAGGGCGGATATGTAAAGTCAGATGAGTGAATCCTGTTTTAAATACCAATATACACAGTTGTAACAATTACTATATTGACACAATTATTGTTTTGAGATTCACCCTTTATTAGGGAGCTCCCCTAAATCCTTTGTTTAGAAAGAGTAACCGTGTGGGTGCGTGCATTTGACAGCAGGAGATTGAGACAGAGGTTGATACTATTGCCAACTAATATAATTACATACATACACACTGGCTCTCAAAAGTATTCACCCCCCTTGGACATTTCCACATTTTATTGTGTTACAACATGGAATCAAAATGGATTTAATTGGGAGTTTTTGCCACTGATCAACATAAAAAAAGTCCATAATGACAAAGTGAAAAATAAAATCTACAAATTGTTCTAAATTAATTACAAATACAAAACAGAAAATAATTGATTGTGTAACTATTCACCCCCTTGAGTCTATTTGGTAGAGGCACCTTTGGCAGCAATTACAGCCATGAGTCTATTTGGATAAGTCTCTACCAGCTTTGCACATCTGGACACTGCAATTTTTGTCCATTCTTTGCAAAATTGCTCAAGCTCTGTCAGGTTGGATGGGGACCTTTGGTGAACAGCAATTTTCAACTCTTTCCACATATTCTCAATTGGATTGAGGTCTGGGCTTTGACTGGGCCACCCCAGGACATTGACCTTTTTGTTTTTAAGCCACTCCAGTGTGGCTTTGGCTGTGTTTGGGGTCATTGTCCTGCTGGAAGATGAATCTTCTCCCAAGTCCCAGGTCTCTTGCAGACTTCAGCAGGTTTTCCTCCAGGATTTCTCTATACTTTGCTGCATCCATTTTGCCCTCTATCTTTACGAGCTTTCCAGGCCCTGATGCAGAGAAGCATCCCCTTAGCATGATGATGCTGCCACCACCATGCTTCACGGTAGGGGATGGTGTTCTCAGGATGATGTGCGGTGTTAGGCTTGCGCCAAACAGCGCTTAGCGTTGAGGCCAAAAATCTCTATTTTGGTCTCATCAGACCATAGAATCTTCTTCCACTTGGTCTCAGAGTCTCCCACATGCCTTCTGGCAAACTCTAGCCGAGATTTGATGTGTTTTTTTTCAGCAATGGCTTTCTTTTTGCCACTGTCCCATAAAGGCCAGTTTTGTGAAGCACCCGGGCTATTGTTGCGGTATGCACAGTTTCTCCCAGCTCAGCCGTGGAAGACTGTAACTCCTTTAGAGTTGCCATAGGCCTCTTGGTGGCCTCCCTGACTAGTGCCCTTCTCGCCCGGATACTCGCTCAGTTTTTGAGGACGGCCTGTTCTAGACAGATTCACAGTTGTGCCATATTCTCTCAATTTCTTAATAATGGACTTTACTGTGCTCCGGGGGATTTTCAATGCCTTGGAAATGTTCTTATATCCTGTCCCTGATTTGAACCTTATTCCGAATTTGCTTTGAATGTTCCTTCGTCTTCATGTAGTTTTTGTTAGGAAATGTACTAACCAACTGTGGGACCTCCCAGTGACAGGTGTATTTAACCTGAAATCATGTGAAACACCTTAATTGCACACAGGTGGACTCCATTCAACAAATTATGTGACTTCTAAAGACAATTTGTTGCACCAGAGCTTATTTATGTGTGTCATAGCAAAGGGGGTGAATACTTATGCAATCAATTATTTTCTGTTTTATATTTGTAATTAATTTAGAACAATTTGTAGATTTTATTTTTCACTTTGACATTATGGACTTTTTTTGTGTTGATCAGTGGCAAAAACTCCTAATTTTAAATCCATTTTGATTCCAATAGCCCCTCTCTAGCCCTCCTTTTTTAAAAAAAAAAAAAACCACCAGTCGCCACTGATTTTGTATATATGTTATTCGGTAATGGTTAATTTCTATTCCTGGGAACATTATTTATTTGTGTATGAAATTATTTGTCCACAGAGGAATTGAAGCTTTTTTAACTAAAAATGTGAAACTGTTACAGATTCAACAAAAGCCAAGGTGCCAGAACAAGATGTCCAGTATCCTGAAGATACTCAATTTAGTTTTAGACCATCCACTTCTCCTTTGACTCATTCTTCTCCAAGCCAGGTATCTGGAATGGAAACTGTTAAAGGGTAACTATGTTTTCCTTTTGTGATGTATTTCCTTCTGATGCTGTTCTGTTTTATAGAAACATAATTCATTGTTGTGGCTTGATCATGAAATTAATTGTTAGTGTCTTTTTTCAATAAAACTTGTCCCTGACTTTGACTTTAAAGGTCCTCCAGTAACTCTCCGACTTCCTCTGCAAGTTCAGTTGAGAGACATATTTGTGGAAGCTTGTCTCCCCAGTCTGACTGTTCAAGTCTAAGTCTTAGCAGATTAACCTATGTCTCGGTGTATGACGGTACACTGCAGAACAGCACAATCATTCGGAGTCCAGAAAAACCCAAGGTAAGAGATAGATAGATAATCTGTAATGCCTACATGAAGGGCACTATAAAGTTGTCAGATTACATTTTCTTGTAGTATTTTGTCAGTTTTATTTGCATTCAAACATTTAAAAACATGCCACAGTGAACCAAGCTGAATTGTTCAAACTGAATTGTAAAAGTGTTAAGTACTTGCTCACCTGAAGTGGTTTTAACCCTTTGCGGTCCATTTATTAATCGCGCGTCAGGCACGCCAGGTCTAATTAATTTTCACACGCGCAGTTAATTTTATACGCGCTGTTTAAAAGTATTTTTTTTTCACAGTCAAACGGGTTTAAATGGCCCTGCACACACTAGGCATGTCCAGCCCCGCCCCACCCTTTCGTTTGCTATAGCGTTCAGCTATGTAAGAAATAAATAATAATAATAATAATAGTCGTACATACCGATCGATCATCTCCGGATCACTCGTTTTATCACCAAACTCCTCAATAATGCGATCCAAGTCATTATTTTATTACTATAACATCTGAAAAAAGCTCTGCAAATGTCCATGATAGTCTCAGTGCGCTGACGCACTCAGCCAGCTTGTTTACTATGAACGCCCCATTATCTGATACCTGATACCATGTATGACTATTCATGAGATACGCCTTTTTTTTTTTTTTTCCCCCCGACTTGTCTCGGCTCCTGTCGCTCCCACTCGGCAATTGAATGGTTTTCTCTGCTTTTTCCGGAGAAAAAACGACTAAACACCCGTTTATTGCGTTGCTATAATGATGTCGGACCCAGTCCGACAAAGGACCTGTGAGGAATAATTGCAATGTCGGACCCAGTCCGACAATGGACCGCAAAGGGTTAATGGAGTCTTCTATTTCAACACATTTCACACGGTGCAATACTGAAGTCATGAGTCAAATGGTTCACAAGATGAATTCAATAGAGGAGTGTTTCATTTGTATTCCTAAAGCTCTTTCAAACAATGTAGTAATTAAACATATTCTAGTACTTCTGTAGTTGCTTTGAAAAAACATAGCTGACTTTACAGCAACAAATGTCAGCATGTGTTACAGCAAATATTCAAACACCCAGACTATACCTGGGTCTTCTCGGTAACCATTTTGTCTCTGCTTTTTTGAATAGGCAAGTTATAGATGAATGACACATCCACTTCTTTTCTCTATCCTAGAATAATGACACTATTCAGCTGAGCACCACCATTGTTCGTGCAAGTCCAACCCCTCCAGTAGACCAGGACCTTGCCAGTGGTAAAGCTGATGCTGCCCCTTCAAGCGCCAGCCCAAAACCGAAGCGTAGCAACAGACATCAGTCAGCTGAATCCATGGGTGCTCGCAGCAAAAGTGAACATAATAATCGCACTAAGTTAACCTCAGAAATTGGAAAGCAGCAATCGGAGCCATGTCTGACAAACCAGGAACGGGAAAATTATACAAGTTCTAATTCTTCCAATGCCATGGACCAGCCCGAAAATGTAAATCAAACTTGGAAAAATGGTGCTGGAGAGACACCCTCGTTAAACATGTTTTTTGCTAATAGAGGTGCAGGAATGTTTACACCAGATGACTGTAGATATGTTCCTATTTCAAGCTTCAAACCGCATGGAGTTTCTAATGTTCCTTGTGTGGCTCCTGCACTTCCTACTCTCCTTACTGGACACTCTCTTTTTACAAGTCCGATAGCACAGCAGTACCTTGGAAATCTGCCCACTCTGCATCCCTATGGAATGGGGGCACATTCTGGACCGTATGGGGTTCCTGTTGGGTTGCCTAGAGCTAATCTCTCACCCGGCCATGTCCAAAATACTGTTCCTCTAGGTGTTTCAGCAACCCATCAAGTAGCAGGATTCTTAAATGCAGCCCAGTTCTACAATGCTCATTCCTCGGCCATAGACCAAAATCTTAATGCTGGAAAGCCATACCAAACCCATGAGATTGAAGTGGGGGGTTTAGGTGGATGGAATGGAGGAGGAATTGGAAGTGGTAAGCTGTGTGATTACTGTAAAAAATATATAGCTTTTCTTTAACATTAACATGGCAAACCATACTGTTTACACGTTTTTTGCAAGATAAGTTTTGTCCACTCTTTGCATACTTTTGTAAGGAGCTAAATTGGAAAGATGGTTTGTATTCAGTTTTTTATTACATTTTTGGTCGGTTTACTAAATGTATCAAAGGGAAGTTTTTTTAATCTTTCCAAATTTGGTTGACTGGCTAATGTCCATGTGTTTAGAACCAAATCCAGTAGATAAAATGGAATGCAATCCCTCTGAAAAAAGATTATAGTTTAAAAGTACAACCTCTCTTGCATTTCAGGCCATGTTGTTGTGCCAGAGGAGCTGAAGTTTCCAAATGCTTGCTGTGTGGGAATTGCATCACAAAATTCACTCGGCATGTTTAATCCGACTGATCGCTGGATGCAGGTCAACATAGCAATCCACAGTTTGTCCATCAATGGAGAAAAGGTCTGTGTGTGTACTTGCATCTTTCTTTTTATCCCCCCTCTGTGTGCAAGTATATTTCTTAGACAATTTTAAAATGGCTTTGAATTTATTAATTGAAAATACTGCTGGGACAAATATCCGAATATTCGAACAAATATTTTTTGGCATGTATTGGGATACAAAAATCAGATGTTTGTATTCGCTACAAATGACAAAAATACCTTGCACTTACTGAAAGTTTAAAAAAAAAAATCCACAGCAGCTCTTGAGTCTCTATTTAAAAGTTTTAGACAGCAAAAAGTAAAAAACAGATTATGCGCACGCACGCATTTTGATTTTTATGGAAAGCCATTTGGGACAAAATGCGTTGTGCTGCTTTTAGAGCGAGCCAGAATCTCATGGGACAGAAACAAGGCAAGCACATAATTCTGAAATGCCTCGCTTAAACAGTACCCAACTTCCTGAAAATGTTGTCTAGTGATTTTCATATTGACTGTATATATTGTCTATTTTTTTTTTTACTTTATGTAGAATGTAATAAATGACAACCAAAACGGTGAGTTTTTTTTCCTGTGAAATAAAGGCACACGCACAGGGGCCATGATGTCTCTGCCTCCGTTCAGAGCAATATAATGGCTTTTATTACTTTTTGGAAAACAAACGAATATCCGAACGAATATTTAAATTATGAGCGAAATATCCGAACATGAAAATCCTGTGTTCGACCCAGCACGAATTGAAAATGTATGCAGACTTCTGCCTTAACTTCAGCCATATTCCTTTTTTAGGTGGAATCTTTGCCTCATCAATGGCTAATTGTGAAAAATAAGACCATCATTGGTCCCAAAACCACAGAAGAGCAGAAGGTGCTCTTCATTCCTCCTCACCCTGGAGTGTACCAGTGTGTGCTCAGCGTGTCCTCCTGGCCTGTCTCTGCTGATACAGAGGTAGTTGCACAGGCTGAAGCATTCGCAGGGAAGGTGCTTATGATGGCCATGGCAGAAACCCCATCCATAGAGGTAAATTATTGATTAGTTTTTTTTTTTTTTAATGACAACATGATGCTCAATAACTAATCGGTTCTTTTCTTTTACCTGCTGATGGAGTAGGGCCTTTTATTTTGTATAGATTTTATTAAGCATTCCTGCATAAAGTACTTTGAGACATGTTTTACCTTTTGTTCTAATACAGTTCTTTTGTTCTAATAGTTAGTTATTAATTCTAATAAAATGCTCTGTACTAGAAGTCCATGTAGCAGCTATTTTGATTGGTATTCCGTGGCAACGGCGATGCCCTGCGTCAGATATTGTTCAGCATGTCTCGCCTGCCAATTTCCATGCAGATTGCTCCATAAAGTAAAACAAATGAAAGTTTGCATATGTATATAGTGTAGAAATGTATATACCAAAAGTTGTTTGGTGGCATCTATTTCACTATAAGGAGCCTTGGTAACTTCTTTGTGTTCAGATTTATTGAAGGCTGGGGCGATGCCTAATTTTTCACTACCAATCACAGCATTGATTTTGTTCACGTTATGAAAGGGTAAAAAAGAAAAAACTGCAGTAATGCATGTGGAGCTGTGGATTACTGTGTAACATTGCTAGTAATGCTTTACAAACTGGTCTGTCTTATCTGTCCTGACTCTCTCGTATTGTAATGCCCGGTCAATATGACCAGTCTGGTGGTTCTAGAGATGCATTTTTATAATTTTGTCATTTTTGCGAATCTGCTGCTCAAACACCGTCTAGTTATTTACTTCATATATTTAGGAAAAGTCAAGAGTGGACATGTGCATGGGATTCACTAATGCAGACTTACTTAAATTGTAAACCCAAAAACGGTCATATGGCATGGCAATTTGGCATGGCAGTTCTAGTGTTAAAGTTATCACTGTCCACAGCAGTTAGTAACAAGAGTGTTGTCCATGGTTTATATTTTAATTGTGTTAAGGAACATAATAATGTCCATATTTGGTTTTAATTTTAGGCAATGACTGGCACTTGCTTACAATCTGGCCATCATTACTGAATACCTGTTTACTAGGGACTGAAGTTGGGAGGGGAGGGGGGGGTGTAGTTCAGATGAATAAATACAGATTTTCTTTGTTTTGTAGGGTGCCATCACATTAAATGGTCACGCAAATTAGTTGTGTAATCAGAGTTTTACAAGCATTACTTTCTTTACATTACTTGCCATCTTACTTTAGAAAATAATTGCCAGACATTGGAAGGCATTGTAGCTTGGTCAATTACAGTATCTGTAATTCTAGCACAATGCTCTTAACTTGCTCTGTTACTTTGAAGACTCCTGCACAGATCCAATCCCATCAGTAAACACTCCTCAATAATTGCAGATTCCAAATATAATAAATAAAAGCTATTCTTTGCTTAAACCCTTTACACAAAAATGATGCACAGGCTTAACTATCGGTAGTTGTCAAGCGATACAATGCATTAATAAATCGATGCGTAGCCTCATCCTTAACCCTTTGCGGTCCATTTTTATTCAGTGAGTCTCAGGCGCATCGGGTCCAATTTATTTTTACACGTGCAGTTTATTTTAGATGCGCTGTTTAAAAGTATTTTTTTCACAGTAAAACAGGTTTAAAAGGCACTGCATATCAACAGCACACTCAGTACTGCATCTCCAGCCCCGCCCCACCCCTTGTTCGCTATATTTTTCACATATGTCTTAATAATAGTACATACCGATAAATCATCTCCTGATAACTCGTTTTATCACCAAACTCCTCAATAATGCAATCCAAGTCATTATTTTATTACTCTAACATCTAAAAAAAGCTCTGCAATATCTGTCTGATATTCTTTGAGCGCTGGATGCAGAAGCAGCTGTTTATGTCCATGTTATCTATGTGGGGTCGGGGCTATCTATATTCATACGCCCACATTTTTTTTGTTTTCCGGCTTCTCTCCGCTCCTATCGGTCGCACTCAGCCATTTTGAATGGTTTTCTCAGAAAGGGAAAATTGCAATGTCGGACCAGGTCCGACATAGGACTGCAAAGAGTTAATTGATTTTCCTAATAAATGTTAGGTGGAAGTTGGAAACTCAGGCTGTCTGGAGTTCGGCGACGTAACAAGTGGCAGTGTCAAAGCACTCCCTCTGAAACTGCTCAACAGGACCCATGCCACGGTGCCCATTAGACTTGTCATCAGTGCTGTGAGTATTATTATTATTATTATTATTATTATTATTATTATTATTATTATTATTATTATTATTATTTAGTCATTTAGCAGATGTTTTTATCCAAGAGACTAGGTTTACATTTCTATTTCAGGGAACCAGGGTTATGCCAATAACCTAACATTAAGTGATTTGCTCAGTGTCACACAGTGAGTCAGCGGCTGAACCTCCTGGTAACAAGCCCCTTTTTTTGAACCACTGGACCACCAAGCACTCCAGTTGCCTTGTGGTTGTTTGTTTGCATCTGAACACCCAGCAGTGTTTACATGAAACCCTGCAGTGGTAGCCAAAACCAGCTATTTAACTGTCTCAGTGCGATTTAATGTAATAATGTTGCAGCTTTGCAAGACTTTGTTTGGTTTGTTTTTTCTGACTACCATTGAATCAGCTGCACTTCATTAGTACTGCCACCAAGTGGCAAGATTATTATTATTATTATTATTATTATTATTATTTATTGTTTATTAGCAGACACCCTTATCCAGGGCGACTTACAATTTGTTAGTTATGCTCTAACGTCAATTGATTGTTCATGCTGGTTCAGATGGGAGGAGTTATAGTTATTAAATTAAAATCAATATAGCAGGGTGTATAAAAAATGCTTACAAGTATAAAGTATACCTCACAAAGGTCACCCTTTTAACACTAGAACTACTGGACGTACATATATACCTAGAACTACTGGAGCGGTATTTAACTGCTGTGTTAAAATGCATATAAAACTACTGCAGCGTTGTATGCTACGAAACTGTTCTGTGTTCTTCAAAATTAGAAGTACAGATAGGACTACCAAACACAATGATTTCGATGCATCCTGATTTTTTTTTTTTTTTTTTAAACAATACAGTAAACGCAGATGTAACATCAGACAGCACAGACAGTTTTGCATTAGTCAGAACAGTGTGTTTATTTTAACATACCAAACATAGTGCTTACCTGGAATTCCTATTTCCTCACTTATATTTTCCCATAGTTTCTTTGTATTTTGTCGAGGTATTTCTTGTGCTGCGTATCATAAAGAACAGGCTATTGCTGCACTGCTATAATCAGATGTTAGCCCATCTTGCCTGTGATATTTGGAGCGCAAATGAGCATGAACAGGGTTGCAAAAAAACTTTGCGTTTCCACATTGTTTGTTTTCATCCAGGGTTTTGTTTGTGACGCTGTTTTTGCAGCGTGCTTGGTACATGTGAGGGACACCAGACTTGGGGGTGGTGTTGGAAGGGGAGTTCTGACTGGTTGCATTGTGTAAAATGTCGCACATGTATGCAAATGCTGGGCGATAAAATGGGGGTTTGGGAACCCCTGTGTTAGCCTTAGAGCCTGCATCGACGGGCACTATCACTTAAACAATGTCGGGTACATCAGTGTGTCTAACCCACCTCAGTATAGTACTGCATGTACAGTGGCTCTCAAAAGTATTCACCCCCCTTGGACTTTTCCACATTTTATTGTGTTACAACATGGAATCAAAATGGATTTAATTAGGAGTTTTTGCCACTGATCAACACAAAAAAAGTCCATAATGTCAAAGTGAAAAATAAAATCTACAAATTGTTCTAAATTAATTACAAATACAAAACAGAAAATAATTGATTGCATAAGTATTCACCCCCTTGAGTCAATATTTGGTAGAGGCACCTTTGGTAGCTATTACAGCCATGAGTCTATTTGGATAAGTCTCTACCAGCTTTGCACATCTGGACACTGCAATTTTTGCCCATTCTTCTTTGCAAAATTGCTCAAGCTCCGTCAAGTTGGATGGGGACCTATTTTGGCCTCATCAGACCATAGAATCTTCTTCCACTTGGTCTCAGAGTCTCCCACATGCCTTCTGGCAAACTCTAGCCGAGATTTGATGTGAGTTTTTTTCAACAATGACTTTCTTTTTGCCACTCTCCCATTAAAGGCCAGTTTTGTGAAGCACCCGGGCTATTGTTGCGGTATGCACAGTTTCTCCCAGCTCAGTCGTGGAAGACTGTATCTCCTTTAGAGTTGCCATAGGCCTCTTGGTGGCCTCCCTGACTACTGCCCTTCTCGCCCGGATACTCAGTTTTTGAGGACGGCCTGTTCTAGACAGATTCACAGTTATGCCATATTCTCTCCACTTCTTAATGGACTTTACTGTGCTCCGGGGGATATTCAATGCCTTGGAAATGTTCTTATATCCTGTCCCTGATTGGTGCTTTTGAAGAACCTTATTCCGGATTTGCTTTGAATGTTCCTTCGTCTTCATGATGTAGTTTTTGTTAGGAAATATACTAACCAACTGTGGGACCTCCCAGTGACAGGTGTATTTAACCTGAAATCATGTGAAACACCTTAATTGCACACAGGTGGACTCCATTCAACAAATTATGTGACTTCTAAAGACAATTGGTTGCACCAGAGCTTATTTAGGTGTGTCATAGCAAAGGGGGTGAATACTTATGCAATCAATTATTTTCTGTTTTATATTTGTAATTTAGTACAATTTGTAGATTTTATTTTTCACTTTGACATTATGGACTTTTTTTGTGTTGATCAGTGGCAAAAACTCCTAATTTTAAATCAATTTTATTCCGTGTTGTAACACAATAAAATGTGGAAAAGTCCAAGGGGGGGTGAATACTTTTGAGAGCCACTGTATACTATACAAAGAATCAGTGCAAATTATTACAAAGCACTGCAATACAGTATTTGGGAATTTTACAAGTTAGCATTTCAAAAAACATTTACTGTGTTTTCTCTGTCTGCCAAAGTAATCCAGTTTTTTTTGGGTTGTTCCACGGTGCATGATGGAAAGCGCACACACAAACTTGGTCGGTAAATCTTGTTTTCAGCTTTTTAAACAGTACAGTTAATTTATTAAGCACTTGCTTTCATGTGTTCTTTTATTTAACATGTTTAAACTAGGCAGTGTAAAAAGTTACTTAATTCCCAAATGCATCCTTTTTTTTTCTTTTTTTTAAATCTACAACTGAATCCATTCTATCCTGCGAAGACACTAATTTTACTGTTTTTTAACTCCATAACAATGTGCATTGATCAGTTTCCATCAGTACCGTTTAGTTGGTAATAGCATGTGAAAATCACACATGCCACAGATCCACTGGTTAAGGGTATCCTACCGGGCTGGGATGTATATGAGAGGATCTAATGTATTGCCTAACCATTTGGTGCAATTTACACGGGGGACATGTCGCTCACTTTTTCAACGACAGGAAGTGTCCCCCTCAGTTTGCGTTCGTACTAAAACCATTTATTTCTCAATAATTTATTTGAATAGTCGGGAATTAATTGCCCTGCTAGGAAATGAGCTCCTGGGGAGACTGAATCAATTTTTACATGGCATACCGAAATGGCTGCCAAATTGACCTTTACAGTAGAAGGAGATTTCCCTTCATCAAAAAGGTCTCTAAAAATTACAGTATAACTGCCATAGGGCATGTCGTGGGTTCAAACCCACGAGACAAGCACCACGTCTGGAACACGCCCTAGTTGTACCCATATTGGGAACAAGTGGAGGCTGCCCTGGTGTTTTGCAGGGTGTCGATCACCCTATTCGGTAACCCCAGATGACTAAAATGTAGCCATTCAGGGGCCAGACCCAGAGCTGCAGGCTCGATGGGTTGGAGTGCCACAGAGTGCCCTATGCCTGACTGAGCAGGTCGCGTCGCATCGGCAATTCCCATGGCTGGCCGTTCAGCAGCTGCATCAGGGAGGAGAACCTGACTCTCCTGAGCCAGTAAGGGTCTATTAGGAGTACCCTGGCCCGTTCTTGTCTGATCTCCAGACACAACGGGAGCAGCGCAAGCGGTGGAAACGCATACAGCAGATGTGCTGGCCACAGGTGTGCCAGTGTGTCTATCCCCAGAGGTCCCCCTTCTCCCTTTATGGAGAACCACAGGGGGCAGTGTGTCGACTCGAGGGGCAAATAGGTGTACTTCTGCCCTTTTCGAATCTCTCCCAAATGAGGCTCACAACCTCGGGATGGAGTCTCCACTCTGCGCCGCTGGGGATCCCCCTCGAGAGGAGGTCTGCAGCCCAGTTGATCACCCGCGGCAGGTGAACTACCCAGAGTGAGAGGAGGTTCGCTTATGCCCACAGCAGAAGTTTATGGGCCACACGGTGGAGACTGGGTGACCACAAACCACCCTGGTGGTTTATGTAGGACACAACAGTTGTGTTGTCCGTGCGGACGAGCACGTGTCTCCCCCGAACCTGCTCCAAAACTTCCTGCAAGGACAGATACACTGCCTGCAGTTCTAAAATATTGATGTGATGACCCTCCCACAGGGGCTGCCACACCCTTTGTACACCCCTGCCATTCCACACTCTGGCCCAACCCGTGTTGAACATGTCTGTGGTGATGACCTCTCTCCTGGTGACTCTGCCCAGCGCTAGGCATAGATAGATAGGCTGGCTGTCTCCTCCAAGAGAGTGCCTGTAGACAGTGTCAGGACACTTAACAGGTGGTTGCAGTTCAAAACTGGTTGACAAGCTGTGCGGTTGAACCAAACCTGCAGGGGGTGCATATGCAAAAGACCCAGTGGGAGGGTATTTGATGCTGCTGCCATCAAGCCCAGAAACCTTTGGAAAACCGCTACTGGTAGTGCCCTGCCAAGCTGAAACTGCTCTAAGCAAGCGGGTACTCTCAGCTCTCTGTCGTCCGAGAGAGTTGCCAACATGCACACCCCCAGATAGGTTACTACCCAGGTGGGTGTTAGTTGGCGCTTTGCATGGTTTACCTTCAGGCCCAACTGATGTAGATGGTTGGCAACGAGCTCTGTGTGTTCGTGTGCTCTTGCTGTAGATGCTTCACAAATGAGTCGTCCAGATAATTGAGGACTCTGATGCCTCCTGAGTCTCAATGGGGCTAGTATAGTCTTCATGTATTTCGTGAAAAACTGTGGGGCTAGAAAGAGACCAAGCAGTAGGACACAGAACTGGTACACTGTTTCCCCGAAAGGCGAACCTTAAGTATTTCCCGGGCACTGGTTTTACTGGGATGTGGAAGTAGGCGTCATTCAGGTCCACCGTGGTGAAGCAGTCGTCTAGCCTGATGGACTGCAACAGCTGTTGCAAAGTCATCATCTTGAACTGTCTCCGATACAGGTTCACCTGCCTGAGATCGAGGATCGGTCTGAGGCCGCCATCCTGTTTTGGCACTAGAAAATACCTGGAGTAGAACCCCCCATTATTGCTGGGGGGGGGGTCTACTATGCAAATGGCCCGCTTTTGCAGCAAAGCTGTTACCTGCCAAGTCACCTGGGCAGCGGCTTGCGGATCCATGACAGTTGTCATGCCTTGGAAAGGAGGAGGGCCGTGCTGGAACTGGAGCGAGTAACCAGTTTGCACAGTTTTGAGCACCAAGGGGTCTGTGGTGCACTGTTTCTAGTAATCTAAGTGGCTTCTGGAGAAAAGCCCTCGGCCTGTGGCAGCAGTATCCTAGGGCTGCTTTGCCTGGGGCGCAGCCTGTGTCTGTCTAGGCACAGGGTGCTTAAAAGCATGCCTGCCTCTGCGGAAAGCGGTAGCAGGCGGTCTCCAGACTGGGCCACCCGAAGAAGCAGCAGCCTGTGGTGCTGGCTTCCATTTTAGTTTCGTCAGACCACAAAACTTTTTACCACATGGCTACAGAATCTCCTGAGTTTTTGCATACTTCAAATGGGATTCAAGGTAGGGCTTTCTTGAGTAATGGCTTCCTTCTTGCCACCCTACCATACAAGTCAGATTTGTGGAGTGCTTGGGATATTGTTGTCACATGCACACTTTGACCAGTCTTGGCCATTAAAGCCTGTAGCTCTTGCAAAGTTGCCATTGGCCTCTTGGTAGCCTCTCTGATCAGTCTCCTTCTTGCTCGGTCATCCAGTTTGGAGGGATGGCCTGATCTAGGCAGGGTCTTGGTGGTGCCATTCACCTTCCACTTCTTAATTGTCTTGACCGTGCTCCAAAGGATATTCAAGGCCTTTGATATTTTTTTTTTATACCCATCCCTTGATCTGTGCCTTTCAACAACTTTGTCCCGGAGTTCTTTTGAAAGCACCTTGGTGCACTACCCAGCAGAGGGAACTTGCAGGAACTGCTGAATTTATCATGTGAATCACTACAATTTACCACAGGTGGAGGCCACTTAACTTGGTGTGTGATTTTGAAGGCGATTGGTTACACCTGAGCTAATTTTAGGATTGCTATTACAAGGGGGGTGGACACTTATCCAACCAAGCTATTTCAGTTTTTATTTAATTTAATTTTCTACAAATTTCTAGAATATTTTTTTCACTTGGAAGTTGTGGGGTAGGATGAGTAGATAAAAAATAAAAAAAAAAGTATTTTAATGCATTTTAATTCCAGGCTATAAGGCAACAACAGGTGATAATTTTGAAAGGGGGTGTAGACTTTCTATAGGCACTGTATATAGGTCAATGAAGAAACTTAAGCAGTTATGCTAAGGTAGTCTTTATGTAAAGTTACTTAATGCTAAGAGCAAGTGGGAATTGTTGGAAACGTTTACAAAGGGAATAAGTCTTCACCAGATAGCATCATATTGGCCAATGACACTGGGTCACTTTTTTTTTATTCTACTTTTGTTATGGTGGTGGGTTTAGTGTTTATACTTAAGTAAATGATTACCAAAGTGTATGTAGACATAATGCAATAACTTTTTTTAAATCTTTATTCCAGAATGCAACTGCCTGGCGCTGTTTCACGTTCTGCAAAAACCCTGTTGATATATCAGCAGAAAGTGCATTGCAGGTTGGAAGAATTTCTCCGTTAGCTGCACCATCACACATAAGCCACGTGATGCATGCCAACTATGGTGAAGTGAGTTTTCATTTTTGTGGTGCTTATAGTCCACTCTTAAATCCTTTTATTAGGGATGGGAGAATGAGTTACATTACAATTTTTATAGGTGCTTTTTTATTTATCATTCATTTAACATTTTAACAAAGTTTTGAATGTGTAACAATTGCAAAGAATAAATATTACATATAAAATATTAATTTAGGCAACTTTCAGCTTGTCAGTTCCCTATCAAGTAAGAAATCTAATCATTACCTCATGGGTATTTATCCCTGAAGACCCTGTAACCTGAATATATATAACAGATTGCTCGTCGGAGTCTGTGACGCAGTCGTGCCTGCCCCCAAGGGTATAAATAGACTGCACACGCAGATCTTATTTTCTTTTCATCCGCCCTGAGACGAGAGAGACTATAAACTGATAAGTATCAAAGTTACTTCTCTGCTTTTCGCGTGTGTAATTACGTTATGCAATTTTATTACGTGCTTATAGTAATTGCTACTTGCACGTAATTGAAGAAGGAATCTATGAAAAAGATTTAGGCATTGTTTACTCAGGAATGTCTTCATCTAGACAACGTGGGGAATCTATAAAAAAGGCCAACAAAATGCTTGGATATATAGTGGAAAGTGTTGACTTTAAATCAAGGGACGTAATGTTGAAACTTTACAATGCATTAGTAAGACCTCATCTAGAATATTATTCAGTTCTGGTCACCTCGCTACAAAAAGGATATTGCTGCTTTAGAAAGAATGCAAAAAAGAGCGACCCAGGATTATTCCTCGTTTTAAAAGGCATGTCATATGCAGACAGGCTAAAATAATTTAATCTATTCAGTCTTAAACAAAGAAGAGTACGTGGTGATCTGATTCAAGCATTCAAAATTCTGAAAGGTATTGACAATGTTGACCCAAGCGGCATTTTCGACCTGAAAAAAGAAACAAGGACCAGAGGTCACCAGATGGAGATTAGATGGAGGCATTCAGAACAGAAAATAGGAGGCACTTTTTTACACAGAGAATTGTGGGAGTCTGGAACCAACTCCCCAGTAATGTTTTTGAAGCGGACACCCTGGGATACTTCAGGAATCTGCTTGATGAGATTCAGGGATCAATAAGCTACAAACAAAACGAGCAAGATGGGCCGAATGGTCTCCTATTGTTAACTTTTCTTATATATTGTGCACTCAGCCATGGTTTTTCATTAGTCCCCCAGCGGCCTTGTGCCCTGCACGAAGCCAGCGGCTCCGTCGCCCCTTTCCAGGGGAGTGAATAACCAGCTACTTGCGTTCTCTCTCGGGCTGCTAGCTTAGTTTTTGAAGTTTTAAAAATAAAATGTAGTTTTTTAACGAAAATTATATTAAATTAACGGTAACAGTTGTGCCTGTGTTGTGTGAGAATTTGTTTCTCGGTGTGTATTCTGTTTTTTATCTATGTATGTATTTTTATTGGAGCAGCAGGGAGTAGTGAACGCAGAATGGCAGCAAGAGAATCTTATCTATTCCCGTCTCCTGAGGAGATGGACGATCTAGAGTTCCCCTCTGAGGAGGGAAACTCGGATGACGCAATGCCAGAGGCGTCTTTCCTTAACATCTCGGCATTCCACATTAACCAGGCTGTGGAATTGGAGGCTTTCCACCAGAACGCGGAGCTGGAGGCAGTCTGAGCAATTTTTTGTCTTAAAGGGCTAAGTCCCGTGGTAAAGCCCTGTCTAAGCAGAGGCTATCTAAACGGATCACAGACACAGTGAAGACTGCCTATGAGTGAATCAACTTGCCCTCTCCAGAAAAGCTCACTGCCCATTCCACCAGGGACATGGCAACTTCGCTTTATTCCAAGATGCATCTGTCACAGACATTTGCAGTGGTGTGGGCTTTTACACAGTTCTATTGACTGTCGTAGATCTCAAAAAACCCTGGTTTTGGAACGAGAGTGTTAAGGTCGACCCATGCAACATAAACATAGAGGCGAGTTCTCCCTCAATTTTTTAGCCCTAGCTACTAGTACTGGGGTTCTTCATGGTAACATGCAAGGTGGCCTTGGCCGAGCCTTGTGGCATTCCAGTTGGTCTTCAATATTGCCTTGCGACCAGCTTTGGTATTTCTACCAATGAGGTAATGGTTACATTTCGTACTTGATAGGCTATTATGATAACCTTGGTTCCCTGAAATAGAAATGTAACCATTAACCTTCAAGGTCACTGTGTCCATGATTGCAGCAGTCTTGCAGGAAAGTGACGACGATGCCTTGTCTGCAGTCCAGTTATGCCCTCGGGGGGGCGGGCACGACTGCGTCACGGGCTCTGCCATGCAGATTTGATATATCTTTAGGTTAAATACCCATGAGGTAATGGTTACATTTCTATTTCAGGGAACCAGGGTTATGAAGATAACCTAACTTTTTACATTTTATTGTACCACATATCCCCCCCCCCCCCTTATCTTTAGGAACCAGAAGAATTCTTGGTGTGGATTCATTTCCGTGCTCCACAAAAATATATGAGTTCAGGTATAGTAACCCTCTTGTGTTTTTGATTTTCCTAGACAAGAAGAGACATAACCTACTTACCTTATTTCATACAGTAAGGTCATTGCATCATTCCCTTCTGGCGCCTAAAAGATCAACTAGCCAGTCAGTTCTCTATACATTAACTCCAATGACGTCTACATTCAGTAGTTACTTCTGCCGTTAATGTCACTACTGGTCCAGTGATCATTTTATTTATGTTCCGCAAGACGATGTTTAAGGAGCTGTCCATAACAATTATTTTCTGGAGGAGGGAGGAAGAATTATGTAGCTTGAAATATTCACATGGCTTTCTGCAAAATAACTATAGCCACCAGAGATGTCATTTGTCACAGCTCATGATTTAACTTTTGGTTGAGAAATGGTCCTCCTAATATTAGCCCATGTTTCCAGCGCACATAGAAGGCAATGGAGCGTCAGTTTGAATGACAAATGGTACAGAAAGACCACACAATTGTATTAAATTGTAGAAAAGCCATTATGAGCATTATTGTGGGTTGTAAAGAGGATATCTTTCACAGCACTATTTAAAAAATAAATAAATAAATTACCATTACATGGGGAATGTCTCCTTTTGGATTCCTGTTGGATGCTGGCGAAAGTCAAAGACTTCATTCCCGGAGGGGGAGGGGGATGGGGGGTGGACAGAGGTGCAAACATTCTTCAGCCCTGTCATCCAGTACACTGCCATACACCAACAGGCTTCTTTTAAACTAAAAAAAATATACAAAATATATTTCTTGCAATGTATTTGTAGTTGCTAAAATACAACCTCTTGAACTAATTAGGGCTGCAAGAGTTAAATCCTGTTTGACACGAATATGTATTTTTCAATATAAATATTATGTGTTGGGGGGGACTTGAATTCAAATATATAATTGACCTTAAAATGACTTGAGCTGCCTCTCGCCACAGATAAAATGGTATGTATGTAAAGCTAGGTGCTCTGTGCTTTCTGTGCACAGAAAAATAACATTTGTACTGCTTTGGAAATCTATGAGCCAATTAAGGTACAGATTTATGATACTCTTGCGAGCCATAAAGAGAAAAAGATTCACATTTTGAACTTGTGTGCAAATTCTATAAATCTTGTGTGTGTACAATATTGGATATAGTAAACCAGTCACTATGGTGAGTAATTACATTTTGAAAGTATTCTTTACTTGCGGTATTTGAGCCCATGTAGGATGTTGGTGGATGCGGGTGTGTAAAGGATTGGATTTTTTTTTTTTCTAGGTGATCTGGGCCCTGCAGATGAATACTCTGCAAGAATTAACATTGAAGTTGATAGCCCGGGACCCAGCCATGTTATAACAAGCATACTTCTCCATGCTAGATCTGGAATAGCAAGAATTCATGCCCCAAAACACCTGCAGGTACATGAGGTTATTGCTGCCGTTTTAGCTTTGTGTATTGTGTAGAAATGTAAATGCAAAATTACATAGAAAATAAGGATGTAAAGGTTTAAATGGCAAACAAGAAAGAGAATTCCGACTGGCGCATGGTATTTTACTTAATATTTAACTGAATGTCCTGTTGTGGATCTTGCTTGATTTTTACATTTTCACCATTTACACTAGCTTGCTGGATCGTAAATTGCTGGAATTGGGAAAGTGGATGGGGAATTTCAATGTAAAATTTGGCTTAAACTAAAACAAATTGTGTGATAGTTTAAACAGTAGAACTATATATTTACAGCCTTACTAAAAAGCACTAGATTTGGATTTTATTTGTTTGTTTGCCACTTTTTTTTTTTTATAGACTGTGCATCTGTCCACTCTACTTGGAACAACGGCGAAGCAGATGTTGCCTTTAAAAAATGCAGGCAACATTGATGTACAGCTGAAAATAAAGGTAGGCTGTAACTTGGAATACGGGTTCAAAATGCTGCTTAAAATTACCTTATTTACAACTAGTGCCAGATTTGATTTATACAGCATTTGTTTTAGCGGTGGGCATTTCTGTATATTTTAATAATCAAAAATAGAATTTACTAAATGATTACGCTATACCACTGAGTAGGCTGTTTAATGTCAATGGATTTGCACGAAAATTTGGATCTGTGGTCCCTTTGGTTGGATCTCTTGATGTGAGCCATTTCGTTCTGCTCGGAATATGTGGATTTCGAGTTCCAGGTAGTGGGGGGGGGGGGATAGGTGGGGAAAAAATCTGTGGTGGGGATTTTTGAGATGTTATAGTAATAAAATAATGACTTTGATCGCGTTGGGCGGGGCTGGAGATGCAGTACTGACTGTCCTGTTGATATACTGTGGGGTGGGGTGGGGGGGGGGGGGGTGGGGGAATGCTTTTAAACAGTGCGTCTAAAATAAACTGCGCGTGTGAAAATAAATTGAACCCGACACGCCCGAGACACGTGGAATAAATGGACAACAAAGGGTTAATGTTAATCATCAGGGCGACAGCGAAATTTGACCTGCTCTAGGCGGTTGAACCCTTTGCGGTCCATTTATTCAGCGTGTCAGGTCCAATTTTATTTTTTTATTTTTTTTAAGCAAAACCGGCAGGGATTGCTTCTCTTCCAACATGCAATAGCAAACCCTACTGGCCAGACACCAAGCATATTCAGAGGAGCTAAAAAGCCAGGGCTGATCTCCGCCCACCTCTGCTCTGGATTGCTTGACGTAAAAGTGATTTCTAGTTTTAGGCTTGTGAGATCGGAGGATGCTCACACACCCTCAGAATGTCTGTGCTGTGTGGGGACTCGTTGCAATGAGGAGAAAAAACATAATTGGACATTCCAAATTGGGGGAAAATTAAGAGTTATTGGTCACTGTAAATTAAAACAAGAAGAAATTTATTTAAGAATAAATAGGAAACAAAAGCACAAGAAGGGGTGGGTGGTGGGGCTGAGATCGCTAAACACTTTGTGTGAATAACAGAAGACAAACTAATCAGGTATATTGTATACACACCTGTGATGTGTTTCATCAGTTAAGGTTGATATTAAAATGACAAAAGTAGGGAAATGCGATGTTAGGGTTTTTAACCCTAACTTTTACATTCCTTCCCACCCCCTTACAAGCAGTGGAAGGGGCAAGGCAACACAAGCTACCACAGACAGCCATCATCAGTTAAGACGAACAACATATAACTCTGCAGATAACGAGACATCCATCATGGTCCATAGAAAATGCAGACCATTTAATATTTGTTGCAATACAAGATTTTAATTGTTTAGAAAAGTACTAATCGCATAATCAATTTTCAAATAGATTATTAGAATAAACCAATTGCATGTGCCCATCCCTACTTTTGATTACATGCTCAAGATTAATTTTGTAACTCAAAGGTGTTTTACCGCTGTTGCTGTTTTTAAAGAGGCAAATCTCTTTTAAAAGAGGCAAATATCTTTTAAGATGGAGCCAATGAAAGGAAAGTAACTGGAGCAGCAGAGCAATTCAGGTCTTGGCAGTTGAAAATGTGCTGTACTTTAATTTTCTAGGTGGTGGTCTGGTTGGGTTTTTAACCTCACCTGGCTTCATTAAAGAAATATATATTTATATATATATATATATATATTGTGTGTGTGTATATATATGTGTGTATATATATATATATATATATATATATATATATATATATATATATATATATATATATATATATATATATATATATATATATATATAATAAATTAATAAATTAATTAGGTTTTTCTACCCTCTTGATAAGATCGCCATTTTATACACTTAATTTTTATCAGATTACAAATTCAGAAGACTGCTTTTCTGTGAAACCAGAGGATCTTTTTCTTCGTGCTGGTGATGAACAGGAAATCATGATCTCCTTTACCTCCCAGGGTAACAGAGCATTCAGGGAAAGGTAGGAAAATGTCGTAACATTTTGTATACTTGCTGCACTTGTAAATCAGCATGCATTTGTAATGATTAGTTAACATATTTAACAGCAAGATTATAACTGCTTTATCTAGGACTAAGAGCATTGATATTGTGAACATGTGACAATTATGTATGGCTGTGCTGGGTTATGTATATTTGATCTATAGAATTTGTCCCCAGTGGCTTTCACTTTTTGGTGAAATGTATTTAGTAGGTCATGTATACAGTAATGCAGTGACTCTGCAGATGGGTGTTATTGTAGCTTCTCTTATCTAGAGGGTCTTTGTCCTTAAGTACGTCTTTTAAAGTAGTGGGAAACTTTTGGGTTGTCGAATTTCTGTTTAGTAACGTTGGCAGTGCCAAGTCCTGCTGCATAAGGGTTGGAATTGTGGTGGGGTGACTGTTCTGCGTCTCGGTCACGATGTCCCAAAACTCACTAAAGTAAACCTTTTGAACAATCTTAATTTAATTTTCTATCTTCAGTGTATTGACGATTCTAGTCCTGCCAACTGGGCCTCAGTATGAAGTAGTCCTGAAAGGAGAAATATGTTTGGAGAAGACTGGAGAAATGTATTTGGAGAAGACTGGAAAATCTGTGGTTTCTGGACAATCATTGTCTTCAGGCTCTAGTACACCAACTGATGTGCCACCCATTCTTTCTAACAAACAGTTCATGGCATGGGGAGGGGTTACCCTTGGCAGAGCTGTGTAAGTACAGTGATATTGTAACTAGATACATTGCAGTATGTCTAAGAGTATTCAGATTAATTCCACTAAAGCTGCAGTGTACCACATTTCTGATTTAATTGTACTCTAAAATATAGGGGAGGGATTTTTGAGCAGTAAAGTGTTCGGCCCTCAAGAATCTAATCCAATGCCAGACAGTACTCTCCAATACGTAAGGTCCCAAACATTGCCACACACCCTAATTTTAAATGCAAATATAGCAGACAATCAAATTATTTCTTTCTTTCACGCCCTTATCCAGGGTGACTTACAATTGTTACAAGATATCACATTATTTTTACATACAATTACCCATTTGTACAATTGGGTTTTTACTGGAGCAATCTAGGTAAAGTACCTTGCTCAAGGGTACAGCAGCAGTGTCATCCACCTCGGATTGAACCCACAACCCTCCGGTCAAGAGTCCAGAGCCCTAACCACTACTCCACACTGCTGATTAATTAACAAATACATGTTAAATATCAAACACATTTGCCTTATTGTACATTGAGTTTTATGTTTGAAGTATTACTAAATACATTTCAACATTTGTCTCTTTTTTTATTACATACCAAACATGTAACCCTTCATCAGCAGCAAGTGGTGCAAAGACACCCCAGCATGTTTTAATATGAAGATATAACTCTATGAAAGTCATGGGATATATAAAGGTTAATATATTCCCATTATTTTTATACCAAGCAAGTCATTGTCAATTTCACATGGTACATTTTTTATTGACCAAAGTCACAGCTCCTGCTTACTGGCAGATTAGATTGTAAAGAGAGATCACTTAATTATTGATTTAGTCCTATGTTATTTTTTTAGCCAATAGTAATTTTCATGAGACTGGTGTAATAAATCAGTTTCCGGTGCTGCATTCTTACATTATCCTGGTATAGAATCCTATTGAAAAACATGATTTCACTATTTTCCCCATTTTCAGGGCGTTCCAAAACAAAGGTGTGTGCACCATGTGCAGCTCATGTTGATTTTGAAGAGCAGAGTTCTGATTGGTGAAAGGAAGATGACAGAAAATTGTATTGTTTTTAAAATGATAGATTTAGCCCTACAGATTAATTCTTCTCCATATGTAATAAATTTCCAATCAAGGAATGTGCGTCGTGTGTGTAATAGTTTCTAGCACTGTATATGCTAACTATTCTTTACCGTACCCTGCTTATTACTTTGTAGAACACATTATTGAAATATGATTTTATTCTGTGAGTTGCAAAAGACCTCTCTCATATACTGCAGAAAAAGAAAAAGAAATCTGTTTTTTTTTTATCTGCAGTGCAGCTTCATATCGAAGCATAGGTATGTGACAAATTGTTTGGTTATTTACTAGATTTTGTACATGTTGAGTTTCTGTGTAAAATATAATTTGTTTCTGAAATTAAAGGCATTTTTTTTTTTAAATAACTTAAATAATTTTTTTTAAAAAACTATCTTTTTTTTAAATAAATAATTGTTTAAATAATAAACACACTGACTGGTTTACCGGACAGCTACCATGCCTGCAGTATATTGGACTGGCAGGGTGATGTGATGACACACTTAACCTGCCATCTTTATGCTGCAGCCATTAGGAAACGGAGCTGAAAATAATTGCCAGACCCCTTTCCCATTTAAAGAAACGCACATGAAGGTGGTCTTTTTCAACTGTTCTGAAATAGTATTTACTTTTTTTGAAGTAATCAAACACTGATTTAAAGTATTCAGGTAATTTTGTGTTTCAAATACTCTGGTACTTGCCTCCAAAATATAATTCATATATCCTGTACTGTTCAAAGCAGACCATGACAGTTTACACTTGTGAAAGGTAGTTTTGGCAGAACACAACCTTCCCCCACCTTTAAAACCTGCTTGCCACACCTTTTTTCTCACCAATTTCATGTGGCTGTGAGGTGGGTAATTTCTATTTAAACACTGCTTTTAAATTGTCTTTTCAGGCAGCAGAAACTTGTTCTTAGAAATAACTCGCTAGCCTCTGTGCAGCAGCTCCGCCTACTAATAAGAGGTCAAGATCAAGATTGTTTTCAGGTAGGACCATCTGTATCAGTGGTCATGTGACTTTTGGGTACAGTTTGATTTCAGGTATTTTGCTATATATTTAACTCTGTAATTCTCTTGGTTAAGTTTAATAGTAGAAAACATTTGCCAGTGTGGCATTCATTTTTCAAAACTGTCACCACCTCAGTCAAAGTCTTGTAGTTACTTTGTATTTGCAGGGTTCTATATGCATTGCGTGCTTGATGTTGCATTTAAAGATTACATAGCTACATTTTCATGTGTTGTACACAACTGTTTTATATTCTGTCAAATTCTGTTACAGGTTGTGGTAAGTAAACATTTTTTTAGGCCTCATATCAATGAATGGCCAAATGCTTTGAGATCGTGTCTTCACATCCACTCGGCTGCAAGTTTTTAAAATAGTTTTAAGGGATATTTAACTATGTCCTCAATGTAAAACATTGAGCTACAGTAGTCTGCACAGCAAATTAATTTTTATTATTTCTTGTTACAGCTTCAGAGTACATTTGGGCCTGAGGAAAGACTGTCCAGTCATCGTGAGCTTACAGTACGCCCTAATGAAGATGCTGCCGTGCACTTACTGTTTACACCAACACGTGTATCATGTATGCTTGCTAAGCTGGAGATCAAACAATCAGGAATGCGTTCTACACAACCAGGAATAAAATTCACAGTCAGTCTTTTTTTTTTTCGTTTTTTTCTCTCTTCCAAAGTAGTACTCAAAGAATGTGTCCTTATTGTTCATATTTTATATCTTTTAAAGATTCCTTTATCTGGTTATGGTGGAACAAGCAATATTATCTTGGAGGATGTAAAAAAGTTGTCCGACAGCTACATTGTAACTTTAAATGGCATTGCCCCTGGAAAAGTGAGTAAAGTCACAATCTGCATGAGGAACACAGGCTCTCGTGCTGCTTACATCAAAGCCATTCCCTTCATGGACCTGCAGACAGAGAAACTTATGGACCCCAAAGTCATCAGTATATCCCCACAACAGTTTGTTTTAAAAGAAAGGACACGGAAGGTAAGAATTAAATTAAAGGTCCTAGTTTCATATTTTAAGATGACAATCTCAGTATTCAAATTGTCACGTAGGACTCGGTGACAGTAGCATAAAATTGGTGCACTATGCATTATCTGAAATTAAAAAACAAAATGGCAGACGCAAACTGATGCAGTCAACTTTTTTTTGTTTTTTCAGTACAACTCTATCAGAGATGCCAAGAATGTTCACAAGGAGTTATTTTAGACCAAGTGTATAAACAAAAGAACAACACACTACGCATTAGCCTTCACTACAGTGTTACAAAACAGTACAAAGAATCACACTCCCCTCAAACTCCTCCCACAAAAAGTATTTTAGGAAAACACTTTTTTTTTTTTTTTACAATTTTCCCTATATGCGCAGCACCGATAAATAATAAAAAAAGTTTTGAAATAACCCTTGTTTGCAACATTGTATCCATTAATACCGTATTGCTTCGAATTAACGCCTCACTCAAACATCAGCTTTTCAATAGATGCCGCCCTCGAATAAACACCGCTCTCAAAATAAAGAAAAACACACAACTTTGCTTATGTACATGACACCCCCGAAGAAACTGCAACCTCAATCCAGCATGTAATACAAACATGTACACCCACCTTTAGTAAGCAAATGTTATTTTATAGTACAGTCCCAGCAGACAACCCAAGATGAACTACTTACAGCAGAGCCGTCCTTCACGTCTATGTAATCTTGTCATGGCAGCACAAGGACTGCACTCGCAGATCTCGGTGCCGTTTTTCCTTTCAAGACTAACCTGATCGGAGAGCCATGTTCAGATAAGTACATTGTTGCTTCTATCTGTATATATTTCTCATTTGTGTTTTTACACAAATTTATACGCAATATTTTAACTAATCGCTGTAATAGTTTACAAGTTAAGTATATTGTGTGCACTACAGCCTGTTGCTTGTTACGTCCAACTGCAGCCTTGTGACCCACGTGAAGCCAGCGGCTTGTGTCGCTCCTTCCCAGGGATCCAGCAACATGAGTCGGCTGACTTTGTGCTTTCCCAGGATGCATAGCTCCGGCTGGAATTTATTTTATTTCTTGTTTGCTTGTGCAGCAAGAGCAGCTGCTGAGCTCAGCAGCACTGCGCAGGATCTAAATACTTAACTTGTTGTTGTTGCTTGCAATTCAACCACAGTATATTGATACCATTTTGGAGACCGCTTGTAGCAACACTATTGCTAAGGCTGTTGATCCATTCTAACAAGCAAGCTTCCCTCAGTCTCGTGTGGGGTACTGACTTGGTTGTTTATGCCAGTGGCTTGTACAGGTGCTCAAGTCACCGAACCGACTCTGTGCTACAGTCACTGAACTGGTATTGACCCTGTTCTTGTGCCGGCCAGTTTCCGAACCAGTACTGCATCGGCCCTGAACCGGTACCGACCCGGTGTTTAAATACACCAAATCCGTACTGGACCTTCCTGGTACCGACCAGTTCCAGCCCGCCACCGACCACTGCTTAGGTCACCGGTCCGGTACCAACTCGGGTCTTGGACTGCCCAGTCAATTTGTCCGTAAGGAGATTGAAGCAACACCTGTACAACTGTATCTGTACACTGTATTGCTTGCTCCTTGCATCATGCCCAGGTTCTGTCCCTGTGAGACATGCAAGGCCAGTCTGCCTATTGAGGACAAGCACGGCAGGTGCTCTTACTCCCTGGGGCCAGAACACGCCAAAGAGGTACTGGCTAATCAGTTCTGTGCCCCTTTTTCCAAGTGCGCACTTTAAAAATGGCTATCCTGCTCAGCACTCTTCCCCATCACCCTCTCTTAGAGAGGTGGCTTCTTCCTCAGCCCATGGCACTGTGCCAAGGGAGAGTGGATGAAGCACCCAGGAAAGTAGCCCTTCCTCCTCCTCCTCCTCCTCCTCCTCCTCGAGCTCTCCTTCCCCCTCCCCCTCCCCCGTGGAAGAGGAAGAAGAGTTGTCGTTCCAGGCGGCAGAGCTTATACCGCTAATCAAGAGGGCCACTGCAATCTAGGCCTACAGCAGGGGAAACCAGGCAGTTGATTTAACGATGAGCTTACTACATCTCCCATATCCACCTGTTCATCAGGATTTTCTCTTTGAGATAGTCTTCCTGGGACCATCCAGCAACAGCTCCTGCTGTTTCCAGGTTGATGGATGCACTATATAGGGTACTTGATGCGGAGAAGCTTGGCCTGGCCCATTTTCTGCCGGTTTAGGCTTCTGTTTCCACCCGAGTCAAAGCGCCTAATTTAGTGCTCCTATCCAAGGATGCTCCTTGGCCTAACAAGCAGGGCCGGGTCTCTGAGGTGATACTCAAGAGAGCCTATTCGGCCACTACATTCGCCACACGGTTAGGGAACTACAACAGCATTCTGGTAGCCTACCAGTTGCATTTGCTGGATGAGCTGCGCCTGGTTAACAAAAACCTGCTCAGTGTGTCCAGGCTAACCGGACAGGCTTATGGTAGAAACCTGGCTGCACTGATAGGTGCATGTAGGCAGCTTTGGCTTTAAGCACCGCTGTTGGACGTGCTGATCACTCCAGGGCATATGTTTTGTCCCACGATGGACGAGGTGCTGCAGCACTCTCAAAACCACCAAGGAGCTGGTTCGCCTACTTCCTAAGTGACCATCACCAGTACGAAAACCAGCGGCAAACTGGCATCCTAGGCCCCAATAGCCTCAAAGACTGGCACAGCCGGCCGTGCCCTCTGCCAGAGGTAATATTCGGAACCGGCCCGCGGCTGCTCACCTTGGCTTTGATAGGTTCTGCCGACCTGCGCAGAGGCAGAAGCCACAGGCTAAGCAGCAGCCCTAGGAATTTGCTGCCACAGGCCCAGGGTCCCTTCTCAGGGAGCTATCTGGACTATTGGCATCAGTGCATCATAGCCATCTGGATGCTTACTACCTTTCAAACTGCCTATTCGCTACATTTTCAGGGCGTGACTGCAACATCAGATCCACAGGACACCGCTGTGGTGTCTCAGCAGGTAGCAGCTCTGCTGCAAAAACGGGCTATTTGCATGATAGACCTTCTCCAGTTGGAGGAAAGGTTTTACTCCAGGTACTTCCTAGTGCCGAAGTGAGATGGTGGCCTCAGACCGATCTTCGACCACACAGGCTAATCTGTATATGAGCCGAAGGAGGTTCAAGGCGACTGATTCACCACAGTGGACCTCAAGGACGCATATTTCCACATCCCCATAAATCCAGCGCACAGGAAGTAGCTGCAGTTCATCTTTTAGGGAACAGTGTACGAGTTCCGTGTCTTGCCATTTGGCCTCTCTCTAGTTCCCCATGCCTTCACACAAAGGCATCAGAGTACACAATTATCTGGACGACCTGGCTAATTTTGTGCCCAGTCTCCAGCACAGGAAGAGGCCCACACAGAACCTTTTAACAGTTGGGCCTTATGGTGAATCATGCAAAGAGCCACCTCACGCCTTCCCAAACAGCCTCCTATCTAGGAGTTTACTTGGACTCCGGGGCCATGCTGAGATTGGTTTTCATCCCTGGTGCAGCTGCTGAGCAGCGAGGCGTGGAGACTGCTGAAGCGCTGTGACCTGCTCAGTCAGACACAGGGGACCTTATGGCATTCAACCCATCAAGTCTGCAGCTTTGGGTCTGGCCCCTAAACAGCTGCATTTGAGTCTTCTGGATCTGTCCAACAGGGTTAGTGACACCTTACAATGCCAGAGCAGGCCCTGGCGTGTTGACAGGACAAAAAGTTGGAGGCAGCCCTAACAATTTGTCTGCTATGGGGCAAAGTCCTGTGGTCAAGCCCTGTCTAAACAGCGATTGTCCAAGTTAATAGCAGACACTGCCCATTCCACCAGGAGCATGGCAAATTCGTGGTCTTTATTCCAGGGTGCATCAGTCAAGGACATTTGCAATGCAGCGGTGTGGGCTACTACCCATACCTTTACTAGGTTCTACAGACCTAATGTCATGAATCCTCAAAACACTGGTTTTGGAACTAGAGCTTCTCGGTCGACCCTTACAACACCGGCATAGAGATGAAACTCCCTCAACTTTTTTCACCCTAGCTTCTTGTTACTGGGGTTGCGAATGGTAACGCACAAGGCAGCCTTCGGCTCAGCCTTGTAGCCTTCCAGTTATTTGGAATCTTGCCTTTGACGGCTTTGGTACACTCACTCGTTTGGTTGTTTGGTTATGGTTACATTTTGTACTTGAAAGGGAGCATTAGGTTATCGGGCTCAAAGAGCATCTTTGGTATACAATATTCTAGATTCGGGTTTTTAGGAGGTAAATACCTATTTGGTAATGGTTACATTTCTATTTCAGGGAACCAAGGTTATGATAATAACCTAATGTTTTGTGTTTCTACCTAGCAACATGACCTGAATGCTGTAGATCCTGTAAAAGTAATCGCGACTGTAGTAATTCCATTGTGGCACTGGTACAGTAGTTTATTATTAGTGCAACGTATGCTCCGGTCTATTAGTCGCTCCCCCCTTTTTTAGGGCCCCCCAAGAATGCCTAGAAAATCGATCTTATACAGCGTTTTTTACGGTACCTAATTGTGGAATAGCCACACCTGTGATTGTTGGCAGGGACAGAATTAATCCCATCCCTGCCAACCTTACATTCCCCCCCCCCCCCCCCCCCAAACACACACACACACACTGTAAACAAGCAGGGCTTTTGTCTTACTGTATGTTAAATGAATGCACTTAAGACTACAAAATGTGTTTTCTAACATGCTAGATGATTTTTTAAAAATAGAACAAAGTATGATCTCCAGAGAAACTTATGAAGATGAAGGCAAAAGTAGGCAGGCTTGAAATAGTGAAGCTAAAACCAAAAAAACTTTAGAATTTGTTTATTATTTATTATTATTATTAGTTTGTTTGTTTGAAGCTGCTTTTTCCTTATTGAACATTTATTATAGTGATCAATAGTTCTATAATACAGTTGCCTTCATTCAGTTTTTGAGCCTTGGTTTCCAAATGGAGTGTTCTCTTGTTTCCTCTTCAGGTGATTACAGTTTTATGCAAGTCTACCCAGAGGGAAAATGAATTGTGTGCAACCAAAATGTCGTGTTTGTCTACAATATGTTTCTTCTGTGGTGATGAAATATCAAGGCAACAGTTCCGAAGGTTAGTTACTGTGTTAATTTATTTTTGGAGTGTTTCTTTATATTAATCTTTACACTCTTTCCAGGCCTAACCTACCATGAGGACCCAATATCTAGGGAACCTCATTCAGTTATGATGAAATTTGGGCTGGACATTATTTACAACGATAGTGATTTATATAAATCTAGGTCATGATGGGCTTCTTTCATGACACTTTGCATGTGTATTTTATTTCATTAATATACTGTTTAATGTAGGTCTATACATGCTCGCTCGCTCACTCACTCACTCACTCACTCACTCACTCCAGTTCCCTATCAAGTATGAAATGTGATCAGTACCTAATGGGCATTTAACCTAAAGAACCTGAATAGGATATATCAAAGCTGCACGTAGTGCCTGTGACGCAGTCATGCCCGCCCACCAAGGGCATAAAAGGACTGCTGACACAAACATTGTCATCATTTTTCCTTTCATCCGGCCTGAAAGCGAGAGAGATCTACAAACAGATGTGTAATTAGACTAATTTAATGTGATTTATTGTTACGTGCTTATAGTAAATAATACTTTATGCGTATTGTGCATTCAGCCGTGGGTATTGTTAGTCCCACACTGTATGGGGAACCCCCTCCATGGCAGGATCTCCATATCAATATTTTGGAGCTGCAGGCAGTGTTTCTAGCCTTGCAGAATTTTTTTTTACAGAAATTAAGGGAGACACGTGCTTGTCCGGACGGACAACACTACTGTGGTGGCTTATATAAAACAGGGTGGCCTCAGGTACCCCCATCTCCTTTGAGTAGCCTGCAAGCTGTTCCTCTGGGTACGATCACCTCCACTCCCTGCAAGCAGTACACCTGCACGTGGTGATAAACTGGGTGGCGGACCTCCTCTTAAGCGGAGTTGCTAGTGCCTCAGAATGGAGGCTTCATCCAGAGGTGGTGAGCCTCATTTGGTAACGGTTTGGGAGAGCAGAGATAGACCTCTTTGCCTCCCAGGAATCAACCCATTGTCCCCGCTGGTTCACCAACTAACAATAGATGCCTTAACACACTAGTGGCCGAGGCAGCTGCTGTATGCCTTCCCACCCCTTGCCATGCTCCCGCTGTGTCTGTCCTTCGGATGAGATGTAAAACCAAGGTCCTATTGCAAGTTATTCTGCAGCAGTTATGATGCATAGGTCACCCCCAAGTCTCTAAGGTGCTTTGGTTAAAAGTGTCTGCTAAATGACTAAATAACGCGCAAGGGGTCCTTTGGCTTAGCCTTGTAGCATTCCAGTTGGTCTGCAATATTGCCTTGCGACAGCTTTGGTATTCATACCTATTAAGTAATGCTTAAATTTTGTATTTGATAGGGAACGTTAGGTTATTATCATAACCCTGGTTCCCTGAAGTAGAAATGTAACCATTAACCTTCAAAGTCACTTCCTCACAAGGAAAAAGAACGATTGTTTGTGTCGACAGTCCTTTTATGCCCTTGGGGGTGGGCACGACTGCATCACAGGCACTACGTCCAGCTTTAATTACATCTTATTCAGGTTTCAGGGTCTTTTTAGGTTAAACACCCATTAGGCAATGGTTATATTTCTATTTCAGGGAACAAGGGTTATGATAATTACCTAACGTTATAGAAGTATGGTATAATTACTTTATTTTGTAGATTATTGTCACGTAAACCTGAGGCAGGAAAGCAGATGCTCCCCAAGAACAGCCTGTTGAAAAATGTAATATTCAATGAAAGGTTCTTTGAAGAGGAACAAGTATCCGAAGGTAATGTAGAATGAATTAATTTTGGGATAATCTGTCAGTGGCTATTGGGTTTTTGGAGCATGACTTTACCTTGCTCCTTCATAATTGGTTACATTACATTCATTCAAAATTTGCATTCACTCTACATTTAGTTTGCAGGAGATTTTGAAATCTAGACCTTGACACGTCTTCTATGTAATCAATCAATTTTTGCTAGAATTGTTTTTAACCAGTTCCTGTTATTGGTCATAAAACTACAGTATAATCGAGCTACATTCCTTCAGAACAAACAATGTTCCTTACAAAATGGTGTGTCGTAGCAGGGTGGTTGTAAGAACTGTAATATACCTGGACACGGAAATATAGCCTGTCGGTTACATAAAGTATACATAGATTGTACAATATTTTCTATCCCTCCTTTGGAGAAATTATTGTTAGAATCTTTCACTTATTTTTTTGCTGAATGTTTTTGATGTTTTAAAATCTTACTGTGGGTGACATATTTAAACTTCGTACAATTTAGATTTTGTTTTTCTTGCAGTGTATGATCTTCCGCAGAGACCTAATGATGATCAGCTGTTTTATAGAAACATGAATAAGGTTATCCTTTTGGTTTTTGGAAATTCCGAGATGGACACAAGTGGAAGTGATTATGTTGACTCACTTCAACTTTCTCCCAGACACAGCTCTGAATCGGACAGGTATAATTAAAAACTGCAAAGGCCCATTAACTTGCTGGAAACATGTTATGCTGCTAGAATGTATGTAATGTATGGCTGGACAGTGTCACTAATTCAACTAGAGAAGGTAAAACCTGGTCAGACTCATTCTCATTCAAACTGTTTACCATCCCTCAATGTTAACAATAATAGTTTTGAAGAATATCTGTTTTCTAACTCTCTGCTCTGAAAGGGACATTCAGAAACTAAGCTAGTGTGCCTCATAGATCCCTTTAGGAAACTAAAGTTGCAAAAGCAGTCATTTGTTACAAAATCAATTGGATGTAGTACCACCATTGGATAAATGGCTTTAAGGCAGTGGTTCTCGGACTATGGGGCGCCTCCCTAGGGATTGAGCCAGTGGAGGCCCGAGCTACGTGTCAGTTTTGGTTTCTTTTTTGTTTTTGTTTGACATGTCAGACATACGCGAGGTGGTTTTTCACAATCACTCATTGTAAACTACAAGACAAGCTTATCAGCAGCGCGTACAGTGAGAAAAAGCTTAATAGAAATGGATTGTTTTGTGACAAAGGGAGGAAAATGTACTCACAAAACAGACGGCAGCAGCGGAGGTTCCAGCAAAGCCGCAAAATATATGATAGTTTATTTAAAACTGTGATTTACATGGAGTGACTCCAGCAGTGCGTCATTGCAGTGTGTGTGGTGAGGTTCTGGCAAATGACAGTATGTGGTCCTGTAAACTACGCCGGCATCTGGAAACAAGGCACCCAACTTTAGCATCTAAAATCAGTGACTTTTCAGAGGAAGCTGAATGAGTTAATGGCAAAATAATAACGTTGAATACTCCTTTTTTTAAAACTATATTGATCACAGCCCTCAATTTATTACTCAATTTATTGCAACATATAGGATTGTCAGTTCAATGGGGAGGTGCAATTGTTTTTGTTCTTAGCATAGGGAGACTCACTATGACAAAGTTTGAGAGCTCTTTCTTTTTAAGGCTATTGACCGCAGATGCTGTAAGCTACACAAAGCTACACAAGGAGCTGGACAAAATCTTTTAATAAATGTCTGAGTTTAGACCAGTGTGACTGATCCTTAGTTATGTCACATTATGCAGTATTTGGTGGGAATTATCCTTTTCAAAGAGCTTGGGATAAGCAGCCTGTTTTTTTTCCAAAATTGTACTAACTTACTGGTTCTTTCTTTCCAGTGGTCTTCGAAATCCTGATAGACATGTTAGTAATGCATCTCTGGATGTGCTCCCAGTTAAAGGACCCCAGGGCCCTCCTTTGACATTGAGTGTCTCTGATAAAGTGCTGAACAAGTCCTTGGAGCCACAGCAGACCTGGAGTATACAACCGGAGCAGTTAATTCTGTCTGCTCCATCTATCGGTGAGTGTTCTACCATCTAAAACATTGGGCAATACACTTTTAAGAAGTCTTCAAATAACGTACCTCTCCCCTCCTATAATGAACAATACAATCCTGTTCCAAGAATGTTTTTAAAAGTTCTGTTTTAAAACTTAAGTTGTTCCTGGTATAAAGGATATGTAACTAGCAATGGTTTTTAGCTATTTATCATTTTGGTCAGACTTATGTTCTATACATAGTGTTCTGCATTTTTGGTTTTTATCTTAATTTTTTTCCCGGGAATCTTTTATTACACAGTTTATTACACAAATATTAAAATAAGGATACAATCTGTAAAAATGTGTTTTTAATTGAAACATAGGTAAAAAATATCAGGAATATACACATTTTACATGTGGAATATGATGCGAAGCAGTTCTGGTTTCTGATTTAATAATGTCCCTGGCATGTATGATGAAGCAGAAACTGTGCAAGTTGAGGCCATGTTTTCCCAAGTTAGCTGGTACTTTGTGAACGTTTTGGGCAATCGCAATGCTGACGGAGCTAGTATCTTAAGCCCAGCACTTGCCACAATAATCAGGTGATTTAATGTGTTTGTGAAGCAAAAGAGAACATTATTTGATCCTCGGTCTAAACGTACGTGCTGTTTCCTAGGATGCAGTGTAGAGTTGCTTATTACAATGTCGGAGTCAAAATAAAACAGCATTTTAATCAAAATAGTGTATTTCCTAAAAAATAGTACCAGGAAAATATTTAATACTAGACTAAATTGGGTATAAATCAATTTAAAAAAAAAAAAAAAAAAAAAAAAAAGTTTGGTTTAAAAAATAATAAATCCTTTAGAATTCTGAATAAACTAGAAATGCAGAACACTATATAGATTATTAGGGCCCTATGAAATCCGTTACATTTTTGTGTTTTCAGATTTTTTTTTTTCCCCATTTAAAAAAAAAAAGTATTTCTGTGTTTCTGTTTTAAATCCTAATTTTTTGATATAGTGATAACAATTAAGTAGCCTAACAATTGTGGGACGAAAGTAAACGGGTCATTGAAATAGGCATCCCCATCCGTATGGTTTTTATTCTTGAAAACCTGTAAAATGTTTATTTTATAAATTTAATAAAGCACATAACCAAAAAAGTCTGTTCCGCTTTAACCTTCCGAATGCTGTGCAAGTAGTGGAATATCTGTGCTGGCTGTGCCGTTACTCTGTATTTCTGCACATACACCACAACACAGGACTGTGCTCAGAAAATAGCAATTTTCATAATTACGTACTGTCATAATTTGCTACCGTTTTTATTTGAGACCTTTGGGGGGAAAAAGTGAAATTTTTAGTTAAGTTTTGATGCATAATTTGACACTGCTGCAATGACTATCAATAGAAAAATTTCTCCCAAGCTCTCTCTATATCCCATAACCCTGTGCGTGCAGTGTGGCTTAAGTAAAGGAAGAGTTGAGTGTCTTTGTATATAGAATATCTATGGTCTGTGCATCCTCTTAGCAATGTAGAATGTACTGTACAAAATGCATGCACATATCAAGTGTCACATTTTTCCTTTCTTTTTTTTTTTTTTGGTACAGCACTGGATTCTGCGTTACTATTTTGATTTCGTCTGTTTTCGTTAATGTGGATTTCATAGGGCCCTACAGTATCATTCTGGCCAGTGTTTTTAGGTCAAATAATTTGAACAGATTTATTTGATTTACTTTTTTTTTTTTTTTTTTTTTTTTTTTTTTTTGAGGAGGGGGTGGTGCAATCATTTCCTTGTACTAAATGTTAATTCTTGCAGATGGTGCTGCTGACACTGGGCATGTAAAGATCCTGAACCATTCTACCAGAGGGCTTAACTTCGAGCTGTCTTGGCCTGCTCATTGCTTAACGATCACACCTCAGCATGGAATTATTGAACCACAGTATGTACATATCTAGTGATAGCTTATGTAATTAAATGGGTATTATAAAGATCAGTATAAAGTCCTCACTTTGTGAAACCTATTTATACAACACAAAGGCTGCCACTAAGATGCCACTAAAAATGGCTGGGAAAGCAAAATAAAAATAAAAAACCAAAAAAGAATAAGTAAATATAATACAATGTCTCATTCACAGTAAGTTCTGCCTTTTAAGTATGTGTGGTGCAACTGAAAATAGGACAGCGCTTAGTTATCAACTAACGAGTAACTACTAAGAACTTAGTGAAAGCTTTAAGTGTTAACTTGCTGACAAACTTGCGCATAGCTGGTGCAACCCAGCCCTGAGCTGCAAACATACCTCCACCAGAAATGAAAGAAGCGGATTCAAACAGCAGAAAGAAACCACATTCATTTTAAATTTCATTCTCCAAGGGATTATTTAATAACATTGACAAATTTGATTAGTTTCTCTTAGTATCATACGGTTCAAAGGCAGGTTTTTTTTTATTTTTATGGCTTATGGGTCTATAACCGAGTCCTGGACTGGAATAAACCTAAAAGCAAGTGGATCTGCTTTAGTATTGTATTAATGCAATTATGTTTTTATTTTTACTTTTAATAGGAGCCATTTACAAATTCTAGTCAGCCCCAATCCATCGCTTGCTACCAAACCTTCCCTTTTGCCCTGGAGTGGGCAAATATACATACAGAGTGATAATCAACAGAAGGTATAGTATGCTGTGTAGACATAAACTGTGGTTTGTTAATCTTTTGTTTATTCCCCGTCTCGCATCCATCATTGTTGCACATCAGAGATCCTCCATAGATTTCTTTAACTTTTAGCAATACAGGTATGATATATACCATGGTGCTATATGTTGGGTGACTATTTCCCTCATGAGCTTCTTTTTCAAAAATGTCATTTTCTCCATTTAAAAAGTACTACATTTAATTTTTTTCCCCCAATTATTTCATATACAGGGCTTCAAACTGACCTAAAGTGGTTGCCAATGCAACTAAAATAAAATAATTTAGCAACTGTATTTTTGGGGATCGACGCCTGTAATATAAATGCTGCCTCTCCCTTGAAAAACATGTCGGTATTTATGAATGCGCTATAACGTTGGCCTGTAATGGGGGTGGAAAAAAGCTTGCATATCACATGTTTTAAACTGAAGTGCGAGGAGGACGGTAACAATACAGCACCTCCTGGATTTCCAGGCATTTGTATTCGATCAGATTTAATACCAGCAGAATAGGGTAACCCCAGTTTCATGCAACATTTGTAATGGTAATTAAACATGTGTGAGTACAAAATGTGCTTCACAAACTAACTAAATAAAGAATTGTTATAATGAAGGCAAATGTCAATTATTAAACAAAAAAACAGAAGTGAAAAGGTTACTATACCAAGCTGAAAAACTGAACTCTAATAAACAAATATGGTCTTTCGCCAGTCAAATCATGGGGTGCTTTATATAGTTGAGTCAAAACAAACATTATATATATATATATATATATATATATATATATATATATATATATATATATATATATATATATATTGCGTCTGTTGCATCTTCTTTAGCAGCCGCATCTATCCTAGATATAATAGGTTTATTATTATTATTATTTATTTCTTAGCAGACTTCCTTATCCAGGGCGACTTACAATTGTTACAAGATATCACATTATTTTTTACATACAATTACCCATTTATACAGTTGGGCTTTTACTGGAGCAATCTAAGTAAAGTACCTTGCTCAAGGGTACAGCAGCAGTGTTCCCACCGGGGATTGAACCCACGACCCTCCGGTCAAGAGTACAGAGCCCTAACCTCTACTCCACACTGGAGTTTCAGGAAGATTTAATTGCACAGCAGCTACCCTGGTTGGATGAGGAGCTAATATCTCTTCAGCCATAGAAGCAGGAACATTAATTTTAAGACGTTGCCATAATGAAAAACAGTAAATGGTGTGTGTTTTTTGTACTAAATTAGGGCAGCGGTTGCTGGGCAAAAGGGAGTTTATTTCTCAAACTAACCATTTTTACTAACGGTGAAAGCAGAACACACAAATTCTTGGGACTGTAATTAGGAAGTGTAGTGATTTGCAATAAACAACTGCAATTTCCCTAAAATATATGAATGCTTGCTGTGGTGTGTATCGTACATAAAAGAACAAATTCATTGAAACAAACTTTTACGGAAGAAAAAAAACAGTAGCATGTAAACATAAGAGCTATCTATGTTACATTCTCTCAGATCAGGACTTCACTAACACTGAACATGCGAGCTGCAGCATGCTGTGTCCTGTGTTGCAGCTGTACACAGTTAAAGGAGCAGTCACCAATTCCATACACAACTTGCAAAATATCTAAAATAAACATGCTGAGTTCAGCTATATAGATTAACCATTCAGAAGAATGAGGCAACAAACAAGTGACTTGGGAAGTTGTAATTAAGCAGTTGAATATGGTAGCAACTAACTTGCTTCTAAAGCGACACCCAACAATTGGATTTGGTGATCAATCTAAGGCAAACAGTGTGGGAGTGTGCAAGTAGTGAATATTAGTATTTGTTGAATAATACTAATGTAACCTTTGCTTTAGCTCTAAGTGAATGCAAAATGCAGTGACATGGAGGATGCTTTGTGAGGACTGTGGAACTGTAATTACTTACATTCTCTTTTTTAGTTTATTAAAGTGCAAATTCTAGCAGACATTGCTCCTGAGGTGTCTGCTACAGCTTCATCAACAAAGCAGCTCAGTGTTCTTCCTGCACAACCAGAGACCCCAATCCTTCAAATGGCAAAACCATTCCCAAAACCTCCTTCTACAAATGTTGAAATCAAGAACAAAACTCTGATATTCCCGACAACGACTTCTGGTGCAAGCTCAGGTATGCTTGATTGTATTTAAATATTTGTCACAAGAAGTTAATCCACACACTGTGACAGTCTGCAGTTCCTCATGGTATTGACCCCAGATCTATTGAATGCTATGTCTTGGGAGCCACTCTACAATGGCATACATCAGTTAATGAAAAATGTTCTATTCTGTACATGCTGTGGAGGTAGATAATACATGGACACTGAAGGATAGTCACCTACTTAGATCTACAGATACAAGTGCACTCAGTAGCAGTCCTTACCTAATTCACTATTCTTACATGCTAACTGGTTTCTACAGAGTCACACCTGGAAGTGGAAAACAATGGTGAAGGGGAAGTCAGATGGTATTTGTCATCATTTGCACCTCCATATGTTAAGGTAACACTCTTATTTTAACAAAAACTATTAATGACAATTGAAAGGTTGTTGTTTTATTAGAAATATGTTTTAGGGTTACAGAACTACATCCATGCTTTACAGGTTGCAACAAATGGCTGAATACACCACCTTGTTGTAATCCAACAGTATTTTATTTATCAGAACAACTAAAACAGTCTGCCTACCTAGAAGGACTGAGGGGTCAAAATGACACCTACTGCATTTATCTGTGATAGTTGCCAGTGGTGTGATTGAAGACACCATTATCATTTGATAGTGTCATTTTCTACGAGTGACCTTGCCTCTTCAGAAAATGTATTATTTTAGGATCGAGAAATAGTGTACAGATTATTTAAAACAAACATGTACACTTACCAAATCATTGTGTATTTTACTCTTTTACATTCAACTATAACTATCATTGGGGGAATAGGAAGTCAAAATAAGACTAAGAAACTGGAGAATAATTTGTCACTGATCAGATAGGCACAGTATAGCTTTCCATTCAAGAGTTGTACTTTTTCAATATGTTTCAAGTCCTTTTGATGCACATGCATGTACTAGTTGTCTTTATTCCCATTGCTAGAAATTCTGCCAGAATCACTAGAGGAAATGCGCCATCTAAATCACTGTCTTATATGTTTTAGCTTTTCCAAAACTTATGTTGCCATTTTCAAAGGCAAGAATACAATGAGGGTCAGAATTACCCCTTGGTCCTTCTACGTAGGTGTGTGTTACTGCCATATAAATATAAAGTGCTTTTGAGTGTAATCTCCTACAAGACTGTAGCTAAAGAAAGGTACCAGAGTAGGACAATTTTAATATAACATTTCATGACTAAAAATGTTTTGTTCAGTTTGGTTTTTATTATTCTGCAAAATCGGTTTTCAGTTATTAAAAAAAAAAGAAAAAAAAAAAAAAAACACTGAACTGCATCAATTTTTTGTTAGTATAATAAATTGCATGTATGTTTCACCAATACTTGTACAAACTTTCTTACTGTGTTAAATTGAGGATGTCCACATTTTAGGATTCAGGCAATGTAGCACTCTAGATGCATTTTGAGAAGTAACAGATTTCATTTTACGCCCCATTACTGCCCATGTACTGACCACGAACAGAATTGTGTGTTGGAATGTGGTGAAGAAATAGCATATATCAATAACTCAGCTGGTTGCAGACAGATTACAATCTTGCAGTTGTGTTACTGCAGCTCAGGTTTGAAAGCTTGGTGAACAAAAGACCAAACATAGAGGTGAATACAGTAGTCTGTGCATATAGAAACACCACCTAAGGGAACACTTTGCCTAAGGGAACACCTTGTGGTGAAACAGATTTTTTTTTTTTCCATTGTAAATGCTCCGGCTAAAGGAATAAGAACTTCGCTTAAAATAACAACCAATAGCGATTTGTTTACAACGGATACAGTACTGTTTTATAACCCGATAACTTGAAACTTTGAATCAAACTCAAACTAAAATGGTTTATTCAGTCTTTTCAAAAGCGACTTGTCATCCATGAGGTGCACAGATTGGTTTATTAAATCTTTCCAGAACTGCCGTTATATCATTGAATTGCTTAACAGTACCTGTCAACAGTGTAAATGTAAAATGATCCTTCGAATAGTTTAATGTTGATTCAAGCAACTGACCTGCTTAGTATGTGGATTCTGTTGCTGTTTGCAGTTAGAAGGAACAAAATAACGATTGGCAAGTAAATTTGAATGCTTGTTTGCTGATGTAACTACATCAGCTGGTTTGAAGAAAGTAATTTTCTAAAGTGTTCAGAGCTGTGGTAGATTGAAGTGAATTTTGATAGCGTGTAAACTGGACCATCTCTAGACCTGCAGGACAGTGTAAATGGACAAACAGTGTCTTAGAACGCCAGCCAGTTGAAGGGCCACACGTCCAAGGGCAGTTGTCCTTCCAAATCTCTCCCAATGGTTAGAGGCCTCATTCCCACTCCGATACCTAACATCTGGATCCCCTAGACAAAGCATGCTCATTCTTTCTCCTCTCCTAGAATGAACACTGGTACGTACGTGCTGCAGATACCATTACTAACTCCTTCTCCCCCTACGCTGCCTGCTACAAATTTTGAAAGTCTCCTTTTTCAATTGTCATTCTCCGACAAACAAATCTCTGCTTCTCAGTGAACTTATAACTGATACCAATCTTTATCTTCTCAGTCTAGCTGAAACCTGGCACTCTGTAAATGACATGCACTCACTGCATCTAGCCACCCCAAATGGTTATTCCCTTTTTGATAAACCTCACCTCACTGGCTGAGGTGGGGGCACTACTGTTATTGAAAATTCTGTGCTCGCTTCCTCACATCATTCTTTGCCAGCATTTTCTTCATTTGAGCATCTCACCATCAAGCTCCCCTCACCCTTGCTGTTATCTACCATCCACCGAAGAATAACTCGGCTTTTATTGCTGAGTTTTTGGAATTCCTCTCCCTCGTCTACAATTCTACTGACACAATCCTACTCCTAGGTGACTTCAGCATTCATGTTGACTTGCCCCCCCCCCTTAGTGGCCGACTTCAACACACTCCTGGACTGTCTTGGGCTCTCTCAATCTGTCCATGTCCCCACTCACACCTGAGGACACACCCTGGATCTGCTCATCACCAGGGGTCTTGACCTCTCCAATCTCTCCGTCTCATATCTGTCTGACCATTTCTTAATCATTGCTAATATTAATCTTCCTGCTCCTTCCTGCACTACTGATACTGTTATTTCCTTCCATCCCAAGAATCTGCTGAATCCTCTGAAACTCTCAGAACGTGTTTCTTCATGCACACTCTCAACCTGTCCCTGGACTCGGGTTCGGTTCCTGCTGCCCTTTAAACTTGCCCGAGTTACTCCGGTACTCAATAAACCCTCCCTCGACCCGGCTGTCTTATCTAATTTCTGTTCCATCTTCAATCTCCCTTTTCTCTCCAAAGCCCTTGAAAGGGCTGTAGCCAGTCAGCTGATGAAACATCTCACGGATAACAATCTGCTTGAATCTCTGCAATCTCACATCCAGCCACATCACTGTATTGAAACCGCTCTGCTCTGGATTGTAAATGATCTCCTGCTTAATGCTGATGCTGATGCTCCCTCTGTGCTTGTCCTCCTTGACCTAACAGCCACTTGATACCATAGATCATAGCATTCTTCTTGATTACCTTCAGAAGTATGCTGAGATCTCTGGAACCTGTCTCTCCTGGATGTCCTCTTACCTATCCGAACACATGCAGTCTGTTTTCTATGCTGGATGCAGTGGTGTCGCAAATCCGGTTACTTGTGGTGTCCCCCAATATCTACATGCTTCTTGGGTCACCTCATCTGCCAACACAGTCTCATGTTTCACTCATATGCTGGTGACAGCTCTACTTAAAACCCTGGAAGCCCCTCTGCCATGGTCCGGCTCTCGACTTGCATTCAAGACATCGAGGCCAGGATGTCTGCCCATTTTCTTCAGCTGAACACTAGAAAATCTGAACTCCTTCTAGGATCTAAAACTCAACTTAATCTCAATATAGCTACCCTGAACCTCGGAAACTGTCTGCTGCTGTGTTCCCCCAGTGTACAAACCCTTGGTGTCTCCCAGCACTTGCCATAAACCGACCTGCAGCTAGTTCAGAATGGATTACTTTCAAAACTCCCCTACAATGCCTTTCATCACACATGTCCTGAGTACCTCCTTAACCTGCTGACCTGCTATGTCCCTGCCCACAAGCTGAGGTCCTCCGAAGTGCACCACACTAGAACGCTTGTTTAGCTTCATGGCTTTGGTGCGTGATGCTTCTACCGTCGCTCGCTTTCAACTCTCAAGACCTACTTGTTCTCTATTGCTTTCTATGCTCTTTAAGCCTGATATATCTGTTGTGTTGTTGCAACTTTATTTTTTCTCTCGCATTCCACAATGTTTTAGAATTATTTTTACACCCTAGACTCGTATTTAATTTATTGCGCAGTCTTTTCTTTTTTTACTGTATCTTGTAAAGCGCTTGTGATGGTGGTCCACTATGAAAGGCGCTATATAATTGATTTGAATTATTGATTAATGTGTATCTTGTAATATCAAAACCAGGTGTGTTTTTTAAATAGACATTAACAAAAAGGATGTTAAAAAAAAAAGTCTTGCTTTTGACGAAACATGTTTTAAAAGAAATACGAGAGAGACTTTTTTGACCCTTTTATTAAACATTCCAATTAAAATCCATTAAAAATCAATAAAGGTAAAACACAACAAAAATAAGACTTATCAATATTAAAAATTCTTCAGCCCACCGCAGTCAAGTCACTAATGAGTATATTGTATTATACACTAATGAGTATTTTCAAAAAATGTTTTCTTTATGTAGAAAGAAAGTAGTGAACAATTTGACGTTTTTTTTAATATTGCCAAAACCCAGGTTCTATCGGTTTAAAAAAAAAAATTATAAATATGCCTTCAGGGGTGGTTTTTTTTCGGTTACCGGTTAAAACCGAAAACTTCAAGCCCTATTTTACATATCAGGTGGACATTGTTTCATCATGTAATGTGAAAACGTGTATTTGCATTTCCTTAGGGGGTGGATGACAGTGGAGATGTGTACAGAGCCACTTATACTGCTTTTAGATGTTCTCGTGTGTCTGGTACACTAGAAGCCCATGGAAAAATAAAGGTAATTTGCACTTTGTTCCTTGGAAGTATTCTGTAAAATGAAATGTTACTGATATAATTTGAAGTAGTTAAAGCTTTAAGCAGCATGAAGTAAATTTTTAGTTTTGATGCTTTTAGACTTTTTAACCTACGTTGATCAGTCGAGGAAATATGCTTCAAGAGAGTCAGTGAAAATGAAATTTGGGAAAACATCACAGCTCAAGTTTCTCAAATGGAAAACATGTTTAAACTTCATTACTCCTTCAAAGCATCTTTCTTTTTTATTGCTGTTTTAATCATTTTATTATCAAATAGTGAAAATAAACAGAAATCCAAATTCACTGATCTTAACTTTTGTCAGAACTGTTCTTGCAACAAAGAGACAGTTTCCTTGCATCAGTCCTCAGTTTCTTTGTCAGTCAATGGCTCTAACTTTGTAAAAGTGAATGGTGCAACAGATACTGGCCTTTTTTGCTGTTGGGTGAAATTAATTGCATTGCTAATTTCTGAAATGTATTTAACTCCTGTACTATTTTACATATGATGATTTACATAATTTGAAATTAAGAGTATTTATTAATTTTACTAAGGGACAGGCAAATATTTAATACAAGCCTGACCAGAAAATGTTTTGCTTCCTCTAGTTAATTTTGTTAGTCTGCATTGACATTAATACATTGCTTTCCCATAGGTGGCAATAAGTTTTTTGCCTCGAGGCGGAGGAGATTATGCTCAGTTTTGGGATCTAGAGTGCCATCCAATAACAGATGCACATATGAAACACAAAATACGCTTTCAGCTTTGTGGGACGGTAGGTACTCTAGATTTCTCAATGAGATTATTTTGATGCACAGTTATGACATAGTTGATTGTTTTGGTTATAACTGTCCTGGTATCCTTTGTACAGAATGCAGCTTTTTTTTCCTAGAAAAAAATTAAAATATTGTTTTGAAATGTAGTCGTATAAACCTGTTTTTTTTTTTTTAAATAAATAAAAAAATTGTGAATCATTTTCTCAGGGAAGAAAGGCTGGTGGTGTGGTGGATATAAAAGACTCTTCGTCGACTTTGGTGAGAATAGAAGCAGCAGCTAAAGCTAGAAAGATACCCGGCTCTGATGCATCTGCTGTCAAGGCCAGGTTAGTAGTTTTTAAACAAGCAACCCAATGTGGAAAGAGGTGACCGGACCGTCGTCTTGTTTTGGGGTCTATCCATTCATATGCAATACAAGTATCTGAAAAGTAGACTGCATATTTGAATTCTTCTGCCACGATCAACCAGTAAATTGTATTTGTTTCAAATAAGTTATTCAATCTCTTACAGTCAGGATGAGGGAACTCAGAGGGGTGTGTTTGCACCACAGGATTCATATACATTCCCTTACACTCGTGTTGGAGGATCCAGTACCTTAAAAGTGAATGTACGCAACAATACTTTTGCGACTCATATGGTAAGTACAGAATTTGTACGGCTTGTGTAGGTGTGTTGCATTCTTACAGGGCTACATATGGAAGCTTATCTGCTTGTCATACTTGATATAGGTCTATTTTTTATAACTAATAACCTGGGGATATGCAACCAACATATTTTGTCGACCACAATTCCAATGATACCCATACTTTTTAGTGGTGTCTGTTCACTAGAAACAACTTTCTAAACTATCACTCAACCCTGGTCTAAATGTCATTGCTCAACTTTTTGGTACAAATTAGGACAGGCCTCAATATGACTTTTAAATGAATGGTGTTGCAACATTTTGATTTTTACAAGAATATCTACATGATAGAACCAGATACAACCACTTATAATGGGCATATCATTCTGTTGGAAAAGTTAAGCATTTATATTTTGGAGTTAAGGAAGTATACCACAGTAAAGATGCCTTTCTGCTAATCCACTAACAGTGTGTGCTCATTTTTATTTTAAACTTAAGTTTTGCTTGTCATTGTGTGAACATTGACTTAGTAGTTTTGCTCAGTTGAGGTTTAACAGCTGTAATTTGCTTGCATGGATTGATGCTAAGCTTTTCTAATTGAATTGCAGCTGAAGTTTGTAAGCCCAAAAGAACCATTCCACATCAAGCATTCCAAATACTCTTTAAGGTGAGTTGTGTCATGTCAAGCACTGTCGGATAAACTTTAGAAAAAAGGTTACAAACGAATACATGATTGTGTAATGCTGATTTTGTACACATTGGTTGTAGGGAGCATATCTAAAACTGATATAGTCAAATTCTAGTCATGTAGCTAATTTCTGATAGTTCAGAGCTCATATTCAGTGCGATAGCATGACTATTGCTGGACTGTATGAAAATGGTTATTGCATGCTGTGTGATGAACTAACAGCAATAACTGAAATTTTCACTTTCATATAGTGTGAAGTTCTTTATTTATTCAAAGTAAATCAAGTTAGCCATCTGATGTCCAAATGTAAGATCTTTTCAGCCATGTTGACCCAAAAACCAAACTAAGTGCCAAAAATATATCACCAGGTGTGAAATTGCATTACAAAATAGCTTTTATTTCAAATTAAATGTGCAGTCACCTTTTTAAAATGTATTTCTTTTTTATTGTTTAAGCATTGTCAGTATTAACGTAGATGTTTGGTCACATGGCCTAATTGCCGCAAAACCATGGAAGTGAAACTCGGCTACAGCTCAGCTGGAGATTTTGAAAACAGCAGCAACTTTTACTTAGTGTTGCCTTTTGAAATGTCTGCAAATTCCAGGTTCAAGTATAAGCCACATGCAAACAAGAAAAAAGGAGGAGCTGTAATAATACAAAACTGATTTTTCCATGGTAGTTAACTTTGACAGGACCCTTATTTTACATGTGTTCTTTTTGTTTACCAAACTTTAATTTTGACTGAAGCCCATTTATCCTGGCAACAAGTTTTTAACTGGATTTTCTTTCCTAATCACATCCTATGCTACAAATTTTGGGACCTCATTTAAGCCTACATAGTTTCCTTTGAGCAGTTGTAGCAAAGCAAGGGAACTGCTCTGTACATTAAATTCATGAAAGGTGTTCATAGTTCCTGAAAACTTTATGTATTTATTTATTTATTTATTTATTTATTTTAAAAGCATTACATTCTATAGATCTGTAGTTCCACTGGTTTGTCATAGATTAACACCCATTTTGGACATGTTACCTAATGTAACATTAGGTAGTCCAAGATTTAGTGATAACCAGGGTCTGTGAAACAAGCTGTTTTTATCTGTCATTGAAATATAGGTCATGGTTTCCCTCAACAGTTGGTGAATTTAAAAAGTGTTCTATAGTGCTAGTACCATATTTAACCCTTTCCGGTCCGATGTCGGACACTGTCCGACATCATCAAAAAGACGTAAAAAACAGATCTCTAGTCGTTTTTTCTCCGGAAAAAGACGAGCAAACCATTCAATGTTATAGTAATAAAATAATGACTTGGATCGCATTATTGAGGATTTTGGTGATTAAAACGAGTGATCAGGAGATGATTTAACGGTATGTACTATTAAGAGGTATGTGAAAAATATAGCGAACAAGGGGTGGGGCGGGGCTGGTGATGCAGTACTGAGTGTCCTGTTGATATGCAGTGCCTTTTAAACCTGTTTTACTGTGAAAAAATACTTTTAAACAGCGCATGAAAATAAATTGGACCTGACGCACCTGAGATGCGCTGAATAAATGGACCGCAAAGGGTTAATGCCTGTATGTGGCCACATGAATGTGTCACCTTTGTCTGTTGCATCTAACCTTGCCATTTTCTGTTCTCCAGGACCCAGCATTATATCAACCTGCCAGTTCAGTTCAGACCAGACGCAGCAGGGAAGTTCGAGGCGTTGTTGCTCATACAGACCGACGCTTACGGAAGTCTCACTATTCAACTTGCTGGTGAAGCTGTGGAGTAAATCAGTATTATGTACCTATTTTTTTGTTTTGTTTTTGACTGATTGCCTGATGACACTTTCAGTCTTTGTCTGTTGTTGACATTGAAGAAGGTTATACGTACAATAACAAATAAACAGACATTTAACCAACAAAAAAAAAAAAAACCCTGTTCTGTATATATAGCCCTAGATTATCAAAGTGGCCTTTTGATAATCTAAGGCTGGAAATGCACAAATCCTGGGTTTCTGGAATAGTATATTTAAAAATAAATAGCAAGCTTGTTTAGGGTTAGTATTTGTTGATGCACCATTTCAGTAAAGTGGCTTTTACTAGGCTTTGTTATTTTACATAGCCATTTAAGCTGTGTTGATATATTTTGTAACTTCATACAAAACTTACAAAATTTTCTAAATAAAAATCTAAAGGTTTTTTTTATATATATTTTCAGAATCCCATAACTTGGTGATTTAAGAATAAATTGTTTTGGGAAGAATTGGTCATTTGCATAACAATCATGCTTATTTTACGCTTCACGACTAAGCAAAAATATAATGCACCTTGTTGAAATGGAGGGAATTATATTTTGCACAAGCTTTGTATTTTTGCTATTGTATTTTTCCTAATGTAGGATGTATTTATTTTAAAGTGAACTTTGTTAAAATAAAAACCTTTTGAATTGTTATGAATGTTCAGCCAATGGTATTTGTCTACATATTTAAATAGTATTAGCAGTTCCCTTTCAAGTAGGGAATATTAACCATTACAAAATGGGTGTTTCCCTTTAAGACACCGGAACTGAAAATTCTATACCAAAGATTCTCCCTAGAGCAGGGTGGCGCTGCTGAGGCTCCGCCCCGCAACCATAAAACAGCAGCGATCCCTACATACAATCGTCGCCCTTTTCTTTTTTCAGCCGTGCTGATTACTCCTGAGACAGATAAGTGTGTCTTTCTTGTCTATATACCTATTGTTAGCGCTTTTAAGTGGTGTGTGTGTGTGTGTGTGTGTGTGTGTGTGTGTGTGTATGTATGATATATATATATATAGATATATATATATAGATATATATATAGATATATATAATGTATGTGTGTGTGTATATATGTGTGTGTATATATAAAATATATATATATATATATATATATATATATACACACACACCGTATTACTTCAGTTTGGCGCCACTGCGTTTATTTTAAATTGATAAAAATGATTGTGGCCCTTAAACGAGGGTGCAGATTTATACGAGGGCGGCCTTTATTAATAATACTATGCTTTACAAACACTACAATATTTTATTAAATGATTTAAGGCATTTTGGAAACTGCGCCATGAGAGGCTCCGATCTGCAGCATTATACTCTTGTGTGTTTTGGGGTACATTTGCTGACAGTTAACGAAAGCCTATTAGGTGGGAGTTGAGAGGTCATGGGAGTACTGTACCAGCGATTCAGGAGTATATTGGTTGCTATGGAGCAGGACAAGAAGAGGAGAGAGAACGGTAGTTGAGTGTAATGCAGTTTTTTTTGTCTCTGAATATCCTGTTTTATTTTTGTTAACTAAAATATAGCCTACTTGGTTATTTTTTTTTTTTCTCACTGTAATTTACCTGTTTGTTTGTAATTTCTCTAAGAGAAACCGAAACTAAATCTTCTCATAGATAGTAAGCAAGTTTTTTTTTTTTTTATAAAAAACAAAACTAAACCCCCTACAACAAGATATCTTCAGCCAGCTTTTGAATAGCGCTTAGAGTAAAGTTCCTTTTGAGTTTTTCACCATCCAAGCTGACGACGAGGTAAATAGACAGCCCTTGTTTTATCCCCTGCTGTGTTGGCACTGAACTCTGCTGGGAAAGAAAGGGACGTGAAGGACTGCTGTGCTGGAAGTAGTTCATCTTGGGTTGTCTGTCGGGACTGTACTATAAAATAACATTTGCTTACTAAGGTGGGTGTACATTAGTTTGTATTACATGCTGGATTGAGCTTGCAGTCTTTTCGGGGGTGTCATGTACATAGGCAGAGTTGCACGTTTCTTTATTTTTTTTGCAGGGGTAGAAAAAAAAAATACCTTTTACGTTTCTTTTATTGAGAGCGGCGTCTATTAAAAAGCTGATCTCTGAATGAGGCGTTAATTAGAGGTCGGCGTTAATTCGAAGTAATACTGTGTGTGTGTGTGTGTGTGTGTGTGTGTGTGTGTGTGTGTGTGTGTGTGTGTGTGTGTGTGTGTGTGTGTATAATATTAGTAGAAAATAGAAATACCGGTGCTACAAAGATGCCTCAATCAATCCCAACACACACAAGGGCAGAAGTAGACCTATTTGCCTCTCAGGATTCGACCCATAAAGGGAGAAGGGGGACCTCTGGGGATACACACACTGGCAAACCTGTGGCCAGCACATCTGCTGTATGCGTTTCCACCGCTTGCGCTGCTCCCGTTGTGTCTGGAGAAGATCAGACAAGAACGGGCCAGGGTGTTCCTAATAGACCCTTACTGGCCCAGGAGAGTCTGGTTCTCCTCCCTGATGCAGCTGCGGAATGGCCATCCGTGGGAACTGCCGATGCGACGCGACCTGCTCAGTCAGGTGCAGGGCACTCTGTAGCACGCCAACCTATCGAGCCTGCAGCTCTGGGTTTGGCCCCTGAACGGCTACATTTGAGCCCTCGGGGGTTATCGAACAGGGTGATTGACACCCTGCAAGATGCCAGGGCAGCCTCCACTTGTTACCAATATGGGTACAAGTAGGGCGTGTTCTAAACGTGGTGCTTGTCTCGTGGGTTTGAACCCACAACATGCCCTATGGCAGTTATACTGTAATTTTTACAAGACCTTTTTGATGAAGGGAAATCTCCTTCTACTCTAAAGGTCTATTTGGCAGCCATTTCGGTATGCCATGTAAAAATTGATTCAGTCTCCCCAGGAGCTCATTTCCTGGCGGAGCAATTTTTGAAAGGCACCCGGCAGCTTAGGCCACCGGTGAAGGTTTTAATTCCTCGCTGGAGGTTAAATGTAGTGCTTAATGCACTAACAAAACCTCCATTTGAGCCCATGCATTCAGCTGAGCTCAAATTCCTGCCTTTCAAGACAGTTTTCTTGCCATCACTTCTGCTAAGCGGGTGAGTGAAATGCAAGCATTTTCAACCTCAAAAGCTTGTCTAATTTTTTCAGAGGCCGGAGCGAAGGTCACCCTTCGTACTAACCAGCTTTCCTGCCGAAGACCATCTTGGTTTTCCACATTAATCAGTCAGTGGAATTGGAGGCTTTTCATCCCCCTCCTTTCCAATCTGACCAAGATTGCCAGCTCCATATGCTTTGCCCAGTGCGGGCGTTGGCATACTATGTGGAGAGGACTAAGAGCTGGTCGGAACAGCTGTTTGTTTGCTGCGGGGCTATGTCTCAGGGACAGGCTCTGTCTAAGCAGTGTCTGTCCAAGCTTGTAAATTGGGTTGTATGCCATGTTCCGCGACAGCTTGGGTATACTCACCCATTTTGTAATGGTTAATATTCCCTACTTGAAAGGGAACGTTGGGTTATTATAACCTTGGTTCCCTGAAATGGGAATATTAACCATTTACTTTGGGGTCGCGGCATTCATGGTCGTAATCTTGAAGAAAATGGCGATGATTGTAGGGGTTGCTGCTGAGAATCTTTGGTATAGAGTTTTCAGTTCAGGTGTCTTAAAGGGAAACATCCATTTTGTAATGGTTAATATTCCTATTTTAGGGAACCAGGGTTAAGATAATAACAACACAGCATGCAACAAACATTTAGCATAATAAAATGGTCTTTATGAATTTGTTAATTTAACAAATTCTGCTTAAGGTATTTGAAACCAATAAATAGCAAGTTTGTAAAAGGAAAACAAAGTGAACCAAGTTAGTTTGCTGTTTCTTGCTCTTGACTGTTTTTAAGCCTGCTTTTTTATGTTTTTAAAATGCAAAGAAGTTTGATAAACCTCTATTGATTTATTAACTGCTGTATTAGTGTTACTGCTGTCCACCATCAAACAGTCAGAGAACCTTTTCAGAATTCCTATATTTATAAAAGTACCTGATGTTTGTTTTTTGAAAATTACTTTTTTTTTTTTTTTTTTTTTTACATATTCTTACCAATGAGTGGCAAAAGCATGTCCCCGGTAACAGACCATCTACACTACTCTAGATTTATTTAGTATAAATTACAGAAGTACTAAGAAGACTGGGGGCTCACCGCATATTCAATGGTATAGGTGGCATCTACCCCTAAAAAAAAAAGAAGCTTAATTCCAGGCTGCTGCCTCTTGGGTTCATCACACTTCGATAATATAAAGATGGGATCTGTCTAGGGCTTCTGATTTCCGGGGTTTTACTCTGACTTTTATACTCTCCTTTTAAGAATTTAATTGATATCTTTTAACCCATTCGTTTCAGTCACAACTGAGAAACATGTTAATAGTAAAATTGATTTTTAATTTATGTATTTTTTTTTTTCTGTGAAACAACTAAATGGGCTTGTAAGTTGGCCAAGCCTTCATTTTTTTCATTTACAAGCAGAACCTACGAACGAGATTGCAACATGTTAATAAGCTACTAATTAAATTATTTTACGCCGTCCACACTTTATTAGAATCATTATACCTAACTATATTTACATTAATAAAGATTAGTCGCTTCTGCTTTTTATTGAGACAATTTAAAAGCCCATTTAGTTTCACAAAAAAAAATTAAATCAATTTTATTATTACATGCTTCTCAGTTGTGATTGATACACAAGTGGCTTAACACAATGGTCGGCAACTGGCGGCCCGCGGGCCAAATCCGGCCCGCAAAAGCCCCCATGGCAGGGATATTAAAAAATAATAATAATTTTAAAAATCGCTTGGAATTTTTTTAAAGCTTAATTGATTTGTTCCTTGCGTTTCATGTTTGCTACAATTGCGACCCCTACACTCAACATCGCAGAATGAAAAAAAAAAAAATCACTGCAAAAGCTTAACTGCTTCACTTAAATTCAATGAGCAAAATTACATTTTCCTTCTGCGCTCAGCTTTAGAACATTCAGAACGTGATTCCATTTTTGAAAAATGGAGGAACTAAATGCAATTAGTTTTATTTGAAACCGCCAGACACGTATAGGCCAGGTTTTTAAAGATAGGCAAAACCCTCTTGAGGTTTTTGGTGAGGAAGAAGTAAGAATATGGCCCAACTATCGGATCAAGCATGTTTGTTAATTTAGACCAAGATCAGAATCGGATCAGAGCTCGATCGAACATTTTTAAAATGGACCATACATCATCAAAATACATAACTGAAACCTTTTTAAAATTGCTAAACTAATATTTAAATAAGCACTGTACTGAATTTAGATAATTTGTAACGATAACTTAATAAACTTTAATCCCTGCTTGCAGGGATATCCAAAAATATTTCCTTCAGATTGAAACGGAGATCATTTAAAGTTTTAGAAAACATTAAGCAACAATGCATTTAAAAGTAGCTGTAACAGTACTGTATTAAGATAATATCAATTAGAAAACAAAAAAAAACTTTGTACAATTAGTTTGTGTTTAGCTATAGCTGACATTTCAGTTTTCTCCGTATAGCTACAGAAAAAATTGACCTGACTGTGTAATGAGGTTTCATAAATAATATTTCTATGTTTTCTGTGTTGACACAGTCATACTGGTGTTCTCATGTTATCGATTACAATTAAATCATTGCTTTAATTAGATTTAACGTTGGTTTTTTTTAATGCATATAATTTTTTCCCCCCCAATTCCTTTTTTTTCTCAATAACCTAAGCTTCCCTTTTGACAGCCTCAGTCTCCCCCTGTCTGCGACATTTTCCAGTTGCAGCTGTCTGTCAGCACTTGATTACATTTGCTCAAAATGTGTTGATAATTTGCCCTGAACCGACGCTGCAGCTGGATGTTTGTATGTGTGTTGTGACGATACCTCTGTAAAATATCTGTGTTTATCCGTCAGAAAATACACACAGCTGTGATTACAGTAACATTTATTAAAACATTTTTAGAAGTTAAAAACACAAAACAAATCCAGATACTGGTATTAATATACTCAATCTGTTGTCATAGAATTGATGAAGTTTTAAATTATACATGTACAGAAGTTGCTCCTGATTTGTCGTTTAATGCTTCTCGTTGGTCAGTTTCTCTAGTTACGGTTGCGCAGCTCCAGGATCGGATCAATGTTTTGGGTCAGTGGAGCTTGATCCTGATCCGCTTAGTACAATGCCTTTTCATGATCCAGCTCCAGTGAGCCCGGATCCAATCCTGTTTTTTGATCTCGTTAGTACAACCGGCCCCAGGTGTGACAGATGTGATGGCGATATGTAGGCAGTCCTCAAAAGATTCTTGGGTCAGCCTGTTTCGTGAATCGGTTTTGCTGGCGCGCCCCCAGTGTATGCTGGGATAGCAGGTCAGACAGAAAAGGTAATTTTCAGTTTCAATAGTTTTTAGTTATGCCGTTACAATTTGAAATCATGTATGAACATATGTATATATCATGATGATTAAAATGAAAAAAAAAATCCCTCGTGTCGGGGGGGGGGGGGGGGTGGGGTTCGGGGGGGTTTGAGAACGGCAATTGGCCCGCTCTGCGGCTGCCAAGGGATCAGTTGGCCCGCTATTTAAATTACTTGCCGACCACCGGCTTAACAGGTATCGATTTTGAATTTTTAAAGGAGAGTAGAAAAGTTGAAAGCCCTAGATATGTCCCAGCACAGTGGTGGATTGCAGATATTTAAAGAGGGGAGATAAGGCAGGCCTTGTGAAATAACAGATCCATCAGGTGTATATTAGGTTTACTGTTGAACATTCTAAGAGATGGTCAACATGGATTTAAAAAAAGACTTCTCTAATCTCCTAGACTTATTGTGGAAGTTACTGCGAAGATGGATACAAATGCAAAGTTTGACATAATATATCTGGACTTTGAAAAGGTCTTTGATAAAGTGGTGTGTAGGAACAATTCAATAATTGATCATTCAGAGTTTATCTGGGTTGATTAGTTCTCGTATTAATATTTAATTGATGTGTTACAAATATCAAGGATTTACTATGAACACATATACACATGCTAGACACAAGAAATGTTTAATCAATAGTAGTATTATGTTAAGTACACAAATATTAAACAGACGTCAAAGTAAATCTTAGTCTATAAGCACCAAACACAAGTCAAAAGCTCTCACTGCATTCATGCTGGCTAGCTGGGCAATTAAAATATGACACTGCCTATCTCCTCACACACAAGACAGCAACCTCATCAGCCCAAGCAAGCTCTGACGTAGCTAGTAACTTGCTCACACACACACACACACACACACAAACACATACAGCCTAAACTGAAATGATGCAGACAATCTTAGAATATATCACATTAAGCTTATTAATGGTATATACAGTGCCTTGCAAAAGTATTCAGACCCCTGACCAATACTCTCATATTACTGAATTACAAATGGTACATTGAAATTTCATTCTGTTTGATATTTTATTTTAAAACACTGAAACTCAAAATCAATTCTTGTAAGGTGACGTTGGTTTTATGTTGGGAAATATTTTTAAGAAAAACAAAAAATTGAAATATCTTGCTTGCATAAATATTCAACCCCTGTGCTGTGGAAGCTCCCAGTTTACACCAATGAAAGAAATTGCCCTAACGAGGACACGATTACCTTACCATTGGCCTCCACCTGTGAACCATTAAAATTGCTGTCACATTTTCTGAATAAAAACCCCACTGTTGAAGGATCTTTGGTCAGGCTGTGAATCTGAAGGAAAATGAAGACCAAAGAGCATTCTACAGAAGTTAGAGATAAAGTAATACAAATGCATAGATTAGGGAAAGAGTACAAAATAATATCCAAGTGTTTGGATATCCCAGTGAGCACAGTTGGATCAATAATCAAGAAGTGGAAGCTGCATCACACCATCCAGGCACTGCCAAGAAAAGGCCGTCCCTCAACAGTCAGCGCTCAAACAAGAAGGAGACTTGTGAGAGAAGCCACAGAGAGGCCAACAATCACTTTGAAGCAGCTACAGAGTTCAGTGGCTGGGAGTGGAGTAATGGTGCACCAGTCAACCATATCAAGAGCTCTGCATAACACTGGCCTGTATGGGAGGGTGGCAAGAAAGAAGCTGTTACTCAAAAAGTACCATCTGAAAGCACGTCTGGAGTTTGCCAGAAAGCATGAGAGTGACCCAGCTGCGATGTGGGAAAAGGTTTTGTGGTCAGATGAGACCAAGATAGAGCTTTTTGGACTTTTTGGGTTCTCCCCACACTTTTGTTTGGTTCTGTGGACCCTATGTCATGGGTCCTCAAAATCTGGGTTTTGGTACCAGTGCTAAGGGCAGGCTCCTGGTCTACGCTTTTTAGCACATCTGCCAGTGCTGCAAGTCCTTTGGTAAAGTGGTTACCAGTGTGCAGGTGATAATCAGACAGACAATAATAATCCAGATACAATGTTGTTTTATTTGTATAATCCAATTGCCTGATGGTGTAACAGTAGCAAATAATAACAATGTTAACAGGCAATACAGCAGCGTGTATTGCTCTATTTTAATCCCCGGGTTGGTTCTGTTTAATAATTAGTCCAGTTTGTTTCCACCCACACGTAACACAAGTGAAACAAGATGAAGTGTTGTCCAGGTTCGTGCTGGCCTTAAGCGACAGCTCCTGGATCGTGTTTAGCCGTCTAACAAAAGATAGACAGTGTATTAATAATGACAAACAAACAAACACTCAAGGTATTACAGCACAGTTCTCCTTTCAGTCAGTTACCTTTTTAACCATTTACAAAGGAACAGATCACTTAACTACATCCCCTTAAATACCGTCAACCATGACCCCTTGGTTAACGATTGCAACCGCTCCTACAATCCATGGCTGCCACATCGTTTCCCTTCCGGGTCGATGATTTAGTGTACCATATCTCCGCCCCCTTCCAAGATGGCCGACTTCCGCCTAATGCTGGGATTGAATTGTCGGGCCATCCAGTCCAGGGTACTCTGTTCCCTTTACACAGCGCCCTCACAGGTCGGGAGGGAGATCTAACACCAAGAATCATTCAATCTCTGTCACAGTCCTGGTATCCTTACCCATTGTGTAATGGAATACATTTTCGTACTTGAAATAGAAATGTATCCATTACAATTCTTTGGTCGCTGTGTACATTCTATGCAGTAGGCTGAAGAAAATGTATGGCACTGAGCGCCGTCCTGCCTGCAGTTTTGTCTCTTGTGGGGGCAGAGATAGGCGTGCTGATGTTGCAAGCATAAGATGCAGCTTTGGTAGCGTGTTAAGTTGAATCAGGTGTAATAGGTTAACACATTGTGTAATGGATACATTTTTATTTCAGGTAACCAGGGTTATGACAATAACCTAACGTTATGCTATATAACCTGTTCTTAGTTCTGTACTTAGTTCTAGTTAGTACAGTACTGCAGATCATCTCCAGCTTTTTACAATCTTTCTACCAATTGCAGTGAAAGAATACATGGAATGAAGTTTGGGATTAGCTAATCATGTTTTAGATGGTAGTGGTTGAGGGAGTAGACAGGAGTGGAAAAGGAGTTCTGAATGGCATATTTCAATTATATTTTTAAAGCTGTATTTTGTATTTCCTTAGATTTTTTACATTATAAACACCAGAAAATCCTGTTCGGAATAACACTATGTAACACAATTTTTGTTCCTGGGTAGTAAGTGTTATTTCCTAATTGCTTATGCCTCAAAAGTATAGAAAATGGCTATTATTCCCCACAAACTTTGCTTTTGTGACCAGGACAGTGATGTTTTGAAATGTACCTATTTCCAATGAGAAAACGGGCGAATTTGTGTCTTTTCGTTCACATAGTCAGAAAAAAACAACATATGAATCCAAATTAACATGTATTTATACTAAAGTAATACAAAAATGACTACAAAAGATTTAGAAGTGAGTAGTCTTTTTGGTTGGGGTAGTATGGGTTTCTCTCCTCAGCTCCACCTCTGAAATTGTCATCTGGATCTACAACGTTTTCCACGCTCTCTGACTTGCTGCTCTCTTCTAAGATGGCTGCTCTCTCTCCGGAGGAGTGGGTACAGGGAGCTCATGGCAGTGTGGCACCGGGGCGATGGATGAAGGAAGGTCCGGATACGTGATAGCAGGTACATTCTTGCCAGTCCGACGTTTGGAAGGGTCCACCATGCAGAAGTAGCAGTTGCTTGAGTGGTCAGTGGGTTCCCGCCAAATTCTTGGGATAGCGAACTTCATGGCTCTCTTTTCCCCTCTGTACCATCCTACAAAAATACATTTATTTCACCCATGACTAATGTGTAAGAGATTCTCTCAACATTTTTCATATATGATCTATTTTTTCAATAACATTGAATTGTAAAACATTTTAAAATTAAAAACTTACAATTTTAAAAATTAACAAATTTTATAACATAAAATTCCGAGCAACAATTGTCCATCTTACCTTCCAGAGTTTTTTTGCAGTGCTCGCAGGTGAAATGAGGTGCCCAGGGTTTGTCTTGATCCCCGACAGGCATGCCGAAATATGCCTTGTAGGCTTCACACATCTTAGCAGATGCTTTCAGGGAGTACTTTTTCGCTCTTGTCTTGATAAATTGGCCGCAGACATAGCAAAATGCGTCTGCCGGATGCTTGCAGCCTCTTGATGCCATCTCAGAAAAATGCAGATATGTATCCACTTATGCAGCTGGAACTAAACTGAACTGGTGGGCTTAAGGCCCCTGTATTTATACTACTATTTATATTACTGGAAAGTTCTAGAGGTTACTCCAAGTTTACTCAGCACTGAATCTATCTGGAATGTTCTGGAAAATAGGTACATTTCAAAATATCACTGTCCTGGTCACAAAAGCAAAGTTTGTGGGGAATAATAGCAATTTTCTATACTTTTGAGGCATAAGCAATTAGGAGATAACACTTACTACCCAGGAACCAAAAAAAAAAAAAAATTTGTTACACGGTGTAATTAATACACATTCTGTTAAGTTAAATCAACAGGCACATATGAGGGTTTGCAAGTAACCTTTTCAGCACTGGAGAGAATTAACAAGGTGTTGATTTAATTGACTCATAATATTCAATCTGAGTATATTCACTATATGTAGTACTGAAAAGAAACTTAAAGAATACTTATTTCAAGTATGATTTAGTACAATCCAGCAGAGATCTTTTGCAAAAATCATTTAAATAAATGTTACTGTACAAAGTGAAATCCCCTCTGTTACATAATAGCCACGAATACTATGTTTTAAACATTTAGGGGCTGATGTAAGGATAGGCGTAGTGCAATCAATTGCAGCTCCAAAATCCAAATTGCCTCGTGGCCAGGCAATTATTTTTCACTGCAGCCTATGTAAGCTTAAAACCCTTTATATTCCAAGCAATTTTCGCCTGTTTTACACTAATTGCATTTCCCCCTGTTTAAAATCATATTTTATATGTCCTAGAAGCATGGTTGGAATAACAATGCTTCAGAGACTCTTACAGATGAGAAAATGTGGAAAAAATAAAACGCATTACAAGGAGGCTGTGTGGTCCAATGGTTAAAAAGGGCTTGTAACCAGGAGGTCCTCGGCTCAAATCCTGGCTCACTCACTGGCTCATTGTGTGACCCTGAGTAAGTCATTTAACCTTGTGCTCCATCTTTCGGGTGAGACGTTGTTGTAAGTGACTCTGCAGCTGATGCATAGTTCACACACCCTAGTCTCTGTAAGTCGCCTTGGATGAAGGCGTCTGCTAAATAATAATAATAATAATAAATAATAATAATAATAATAATAATAATAATAATAATAAAAAATAATAATAATACAAAAAGTAAGTTTATTGGGTTCTAAACTATGAAAACATATATAACGAAGGTTCCTGATTATTTGAAATGAAAGTCAGATATGTTGAAGTTTCATACAAAATGTCAGCCCAATAGAACAAAAAATAACCAAAATATGAGTGTGCAAACATTGTTAGTGTGTTTCAGTTTGTTTTTTGTTTTTTTTACCACAAAAGTGCCTTTCAGAACTTAAGGAACAAAATAACTATATACAAGAAATAAATGACATGTACAGTGCCTTGCGAAAGTATTCGGCCCCCTTGAACTTTGCGACCTTTTGCCACATTTCAGGCTTCAAACATAAAGATATGAAACTGTAATTTTTTGTGAAGAATCAACAACAAGTGGGACACAATCATGGTGGAACGAAATTTATTGGATATTTCAAACTTTTTTAACAAATAAAAAACTGAAAAATTGGGCGTGCAAAATTATTCAGCCCCTTTACTTTCAGTGCAGCAAACTCTCTCCAGAAGTTCAGTGAGGATCTCTGAATGATCCAATGTTGACCTAAATGACTAATGATGATAAATAGAATCCACCTGTGTGTTATCAAGTCTCCGTATAAATGCACCTGCACTGTGATAGTCTCAGAGGTCCGTTTAAAGCGCAGAGAGCATCATGAAGAACAAGGAACACACCAGGCAGGTCCGAGATACTGTTGTGGAGATGTTTAAAGCCAGATTTGGATACAAAAAGATTTCCCAAGCTTTAAACATCCCAAGGAGCACTGTGCAAGCGATAATATTGAAATGGAAGGAGCATCAGACCACTGCAAATCTACCAAGACCTGGCCGTCCCTCTAAACTTTCAGCTCATACAAGGAGAAGACTGATCAGAGATGCAGCCAAGAGGCCCATGATCACTCTGGATGAACTGCAGAGATCTACAGCTGAGGTGGGAGACTCTGTCCATAGGACAACAATCAGTCGTATACTGCACAAATCTGGCCTTTATGGAAGAGTGGCAAGAAGAAAGCCATTTCTTAAAGATATCCATAAAAAGTGTCGTTTACAGTTTGCCACAAGCCACCTGGGAGACACACCAAACATGTGGAAGAAGGTGCTCTGGTCAGATGAAACCAAAATCGAACTTTTTGGCAACAATGCAAAACGTTATGTTTGGCGTAAAAGCAACACAGCTCATCACCCTGAACACACCATCCCCACTGTCAAACATGGTGGTGGCAGCATCATGGTTTGGGCCTGCTTTTCTTCAGCAGGGACAAGGAAGATGGTTAAAATTGATGGGAAGATGGATGGAGCCAAATACAGGACCATTCTGGAAGAAAACCTGATGGAGTCTGCAAAAGACCTGAGACTGGGACGGAGATTTGTCTTCCAACAAGACAATGATCCAAAACATAAAGCAAAATCTACAATGGAATGGTTCACAAATAAACATATCCAGGTGTTAGAATGGCCAAGTCAAAGTCCAGACCTGAATCCAATCGAGAATCTGTGGAAAGAACTGAAAACTGCTGTTCACAAATGCTCTCCATCCAACCTCACTGAGCTCGAGCTGTTTTGCAAGGAGGAATGGGCAAAAATTTCAGTCTCTCGATGTGCAAAACTGATAGAGACATACCCCAAGCAACTTACAGCTGTAATCGCAGCAAAAGGTGGCGCTACAAAGTATTAACTTAAGGGGGCTGAATAATTTTGCACGCCCAATTTTTCAGTTTTTTATTTGTTAAAAAAGTTTGAAATATCCAATAAATTTCGTTCCACTTCATGATTGTGTCCCACTTGTTGATTCTTCACAAAAAATTACAGTTTCATATCTTTGTTTGAAGCCTGAAATGTGGCAAAAGGTCGCAAAGTTCAAGGGGGCCGAATACTTTCGCAAGGCACTGTATATGATATGCATATGTGTTTGTAAGGGTAAAAGCCCTATTTGTTGTGCCAAAAACAGTTTCTGTAAACAAATACACAAAGGGAAACATTGCAGTTTTTACACTTCCAAGATGTTTTGATGTTCTCTTCTGTTTTTCTGCAATAAGTGCAGTACTGTCTCCCTTGTGTTGCCTTTGAGTGTGAAGCAGTCTTCTCTACAGTGACTCTGCAACTGGCTTTGGCAAGTGATGCATGTCATTGGTAGATACCAGTGATGTTGTCTGCATGGGATGCAGTTCACCTGCCTGTTCAAAGCTCTCAGAAACATCTTTTGGGTATCTGGCTTTGGGTTTCCCAAATTGCTCACGGGAGAATTAAGCTATTTACAGTAGCAATATCAGTAAAATGAAAAAACAATGTTTTGTACCATTTTTTTTTGTTTGTAACACATTATAGCACCCTGGTTTTTTGTGTTATCGCAACTTTTTTAGACACTGTTCGGTGGGAGACAAACAAAATAATTCTGAATGGCTGTAGTTCCTCATTGCATCCAGCTTTGGACCTGAAGTGCGACAGGATGTGAACCTTGGCTGAGTGGGAGCTGAGTCATTGTCTTCTTTATCTCTCCATCTGTTTGTCTGTCCCTCCTGCTGTGTGGCTGGAGCCAGTTCAGTCTGCACCTCTCTCTGTAATACTGGTTGAACAGGTATTTGCACACTGCCTGGGGCTGGAGGGGCGGATACTTCTACGTTTCACAAAGGCAGAGAGAGCGGAGTCTCTGTAATTATATGCATTTAGATAACTTATTACAAATCATCTGGTAATGCGCAATTATAAAGTCCTAATCATTATTTACTTTGGCAAATAAGTGCTAAATAATAATAATAGAAAAAATATTATAAAAATAGCATAATAAATAAAATAATTTAAAAAAAATGTTACAACTCCAATGAGGCATCGATTCCCTGAGAAATCGCCTCCCCTTTGTCAGATGACAGCAAATCAGCCATTGTTCACCTTCCTGTATATTCCTTATATGGCAACCTTGGTTAGGCTTGATGAATAGAGTGAAGCCTCATCTTTCAAACAAGACTTGATCTGTCGATTTTCCAATGTTCCTATGCTGAACTATTCAAACCAATGTAAGTAGGCGCCGGTGGTCAAAATACACTAGGGCGGAGTGTAACGGGCAAAAATGACTCAACACCCACCAGTAATGAGCTGAAATCATGATAATGACTGGGTGAGGAACTTGATAATCTATTATTCAGTGGGCGCTGATTGGTCGAGCCTAACATACCTGTAACTTTGTGTTTGCTGTGTCTGGGTCTGAGGGTGGATAAAAGAGGGTGCATCAGGTGTGTGAGTGTGTGTGTGGATTCAGAGAGTGGAGAATCATGTACTGTGAGATGTGTTGCTTGCTGTGAGCCTGCTGCTGCAAATAAAGAGCCTGCCGACTATTGAACCGTGCTCTGTTGTCAAGACTGCCTTCTTTTTCCAACAGCAATTTCATCCAGTGCTGCAATATGTTGGGTTGTTGTCAAGAGAGTTTTTTTTATGCAGCAAAATCAGTGGACCAAATTTTGTAAATGGCAGTTATTCTTTTGCAATACAGTATGCAATGCTACATTTTATTTTTAACTGCCTGGTAGCATCTTCAAAATGTGCTACGTGCCTGGTTGGTAGCGGGATGGTCTCGCTGACATTTCTGATGTATGCCTGTCTGCACACTGCATGCTGTTCTGAAGCACTGTGTTCAAAATATTTTCATGTTTTAACTTCTGGCTCCCTGTTAAAAATGCAGTCTTGCATGCCATCAGTTCCCCTGCATCCTGACAAAATGTGCAAAACTTGGATTTTTTAACACCATCAAACTTAAGCCAGGAAAATATTTTAGCCACTGTTGGTTGAACTTGTATGTTCTTTTGCTACTCTCCGTCAACCGAGAACACGCTGTATCTAAGTAACCTAGACCTTTTCGAAGTTCCCTGTTCGCTTTCATCTTCTGACATACCTTTATTTCTCATTTCTTGTAAAGATGCTGACATATCTGAATTTTGCTCATCACGGTTTTCTTTTGAAACCTAATTTTTTATTTTCCTCATCTTGGTTTGACAAGTTTTCAAACTGTCTGGAAAGGAGTAGCCATCGCTAAATCAGTGAAACTGCCGGGGTATGGGATTTGTAGTTTTTAATGTGTGATTAACAGTGGGCAGTGGACACCAATAAACTATCTGTGTACATTACGATTGAGCTATGAGAGATTAGATCTGTGAGTTTTATTTTGTATGTTTTATACTTTCAGCTGAAAAAAAATCACGTTTATTTTTTATAGTCAACCTTTAGGAATTCCCAAATTAGTCGCAGTGTAGCGCCCTGGAGACCATGAGGGGTTCACATGATTTGTATTTCATGGTTGCAAAGACATGTTTACATGGAGACAAAGTAATAAAAAAAAATTGTGTCGACTGAAACTATGACTACAATTCAGTGCCTTGACTAACTAATACTAAAAACTATGACTAGAATCAGAAGGGTAACCCTTTTGATCAAGGCCAAACAACTTTGAAGAGACCTTACTCATTGAAATAGGATATCAATTGAAAATAGAAACACTGCCATATGTACTGTATCATTTTTGTTAAAGGACAGTCCTTCACATGGAAAAAAAAACAATTGAAGTACTTTATAGAATTGTTAAGACTTGGGTGTCCATGATGGTCATAAACTCTATTAAAAGTGTGGAGTTATGCCCAACTAAGCAATCTGCCATAGGGGTTATTGGTATAGGGTGTCTAGAGAATTGTTGTTGGTTTGTTTATTTATATTATATTACATTTCATTACCGTTAAGATTCCAGAGTCTTTAAGGGTACAGGCAGCAATGTTGTAGGTGCATTGATCTCTCCGTGGTTATTTTGTGATACTGAATAAGATCTATTTTACCTGGTCTAAACAGTGGACCCCATGAACTCTATCCCAAGGTATATTTATTGAATATAAACACTCCATAGTGCTAAATTTAGAAATACTAAAAAAATAAATAAATAATAATATATTCAATGACAAGTATTTCAACTAGAAGTTATTTTTCAGTCCTAAGTGTATGTTGTTATTTTAGCCCTTATAAAAGTTTACCATAGTAAAAGTATAGCAAAGTGCAATAGAGCATAGTGAAGGCAAGTTTTAGCATAGGCAAGCATTGGAAAGTCCAGTAGGTATGGTAAACCATATTTTTTAAAAAAAACATGGCAAGCTATGGTAAATGCCTAGTATAACTGTGCCAAACTTTTAAGGCCAGAACACACATACACGGCACGGCACCGCTGGGACATTTTTGCGGTGCGATACCGCTTAGTCCCCAGCCATGCACACATGAGCGGTATGCACTATGCAACTGACTTTCTGCTACAATATTGTGGAACAATGTAATGGTGGCTGTCAGTACCACACAGTAGGCTATGTACTCAAATATAATGTACAACTATGGCCAAATATTTTGCATCACCTAGAATTTTTCAACAATAATTGTAATGTGTTAAAACTACAAAGAGACTATTCAGGACAAATAATTAAAGCTGCTTCCTGCACCTGAGTTATTATTTCATACTTGTATATCTTTATAATAGTTTCATTCCTCTCTTGATTGAAATATAACTTTAAAAAACTATATATATATTATATTTGATTTTTAAGTGCCATCCGCTTATTGTGGTAGCTGCTGTCTAAAATGCTTCATGTAATATTTCCCTAGATTAAAAGACAGCTGAAAGAACAGTGATCATCTGTATTGTTTAACACTCAGAAACACATTTATGATTTATAAATTTATTTTTCAGAATTTAGTCTGCATCCGTTTTTTCAACCCATTTTCTACCTGTTTAAGTAAAACAACAGAAATGTACTATATAAGGTTATTAGAAGTCATATGAAAGTTAGAAAATGTATGTAATCCTTGATATTAAAAAAAAAACTGCATAATAATTTACATTATCCAGAAATACATTTAATAAAGTGTACTTATGTTTTTTTAAAATATCTGTTTCAAATAATTCGCTTTTTGACAAATTGAATTCACAGTAAATCTCTGTATTGTCCAGAAATCTGTCAGTGTTAACACACATCAGCATAGATTTCAGAGAATTTTTTTTTTTTAAAACTTTGCAAAGATGTTTAAAAAAGCACATATGGAATGTATTACAATTTTGAAAATGTGTGCAAACTGTTACCCTCTCAGAAACTGTGGATTTGCCCTTTAACAAAACCATTGTAATTTTAATGGCAAACATGTCAAACGTAAAACTATCTGCTTGAGAGAGTGAAAAGAAAAAGGTTGCACGCAATGCAGTATGAAAAAAACTAAGGAACTGTAACCCAACATGATGTAGCCTTTTAAAAATCTCTCTTCCTCCTATTATAAAAATGCCCTGCAATAATGATTTTGTTTTAGAGGCATTAACAGAGCAGACTTTAGCTGTCTCTCTTTTTTTTTGGGCAACTTTTCCCCTGGTGCAATCATGAAGAAAGAGAGCTGATTATTTTTATTTATTTTTTTACTGCCTGCGTTATTTATAGACTGTAGACAGCAGGGGGTTCGACACATCTGCTGAAGATCAGCTAGACTGCGGGGTCACCCCAAGGTTAGCTTCTTCAATGGCTGCCTTGATTGGTTGTGGCTGGCTCTAATGAGCGAGTGGAATTCTTATGACCCCACCCCCCACCCCCCTCCACTGGCTAGAGCTAGACCATCCCCTTTTCCACGGCCATTGTCACCACCACCGCTTTGTCCTTCTAGTCTGCTTCCAACACCCCTCTCCTCCACCCCCACCCATTTGTCTGTCTGGGACTTTTTGTAAACCTGCCCACATGATCACGTAATAGCCAGGCATTCTTTTGAATGAGAGAGAAAGCGAGCAGGAGAGAGATAGAGATGTGAGAGTTGCTGCAACACCATAGCTAGATTAAGAGTCTGTGAACATGAAGTGAAGTATGCGGGCTGTTGTGGCAGGTCTACGAGCGTGCTGGTAAAAGTTAATTCTCCCCAGGGCAGCTCCCAGCTGCACTTTCCCTTTCTCCCTTCTTCTCTTTGCTAATGCACAACCTAACGGTCCTGAACAGCACTGTCAACTCCAACTCCAATGTCACCTGCTCCTGTAACTGCACCAGATCCCAGCACCAGGGGATGGAGATATGTAAGTAATGCAGAAACTGCAGATAAAGCTTTTTTTCCCTCTTGATCTTATGTGCTGGCTTATTTTTTTTTTTTAAAGAGACAGTCGTATGTAGATTTTATTTGAAATGTTCTTATTGATTATGTTAAATCTATTTAAACTCAATCAATAAAAATCAATAGTGCATGCACTGTTAAGTGATCTAATTATGATGTCTTTAAATGCCAGTTCAATGTTGTTTTTTATTGCAAAGAAAAAGTGGTATCGCTAAGGCAAGTTTCAGATACGCTCAATGCGTTTATTAAACGTCAGTTAACCTTTCTCTCTGTTTCTGAAGTCAGATATAGACCCGATACTGGCCCTAGTTCTGTATTAAAACTACTTTGATGTAGTCTTTATCCATCCAAATCATTTGGCTGTGCCATTAAGCTCAGTTCAAGCATATATATAACAATTGAATGTTAAAATACACATTTAGGTCTAATGTAAAGAGGTATAAAGTTGTTACTCTGGTATGTGTTTGTTGTTGGACAAGGTAATAAGAAAAAGAACATCTTTCAACCTTCCCTCAGTCACCTACTCTGCCATTTGGTGGGATATTTAAAAGGGCATTTAAATTAGGCTGCCTGAGCCAAGGCTAAGGACAAAGGAGGAGGGAGGGGGTAAATAGTTAGTGGGACGTAAGGAGACACTGTGACTGGGACAATGCTGTCTCTAGTCAGTAGTTATGATAAATGGCAAAAGAGGCATACAAAGGTGAATTAAAATTAAAGAGAAACACTGTTGGGGGTTATTAGATTGCATTGGTTGGCAGATGTTTGCCTATTTATTCCTTTATGTTTTTTTTTGTTTTGTTTTAAATATGTACAGGAAAATGTCATTAAAAAGAGATCATAAATAAAATAATACATGAAAAAAGTGTACCCTGCATGGGTTGTGCTTCCACACTCTGAATGCAACATTGGCTTTAACCTTGAAAAACTATCTTCTCTTGACCACTGCCTTTCCCTCCTTGATGGTACTTGTGTCTCTTGGCTAAATGAGCATTCTGAAACCTACAAAAGAGGCAAGTGTGGGAACCTATCCATGTATAATTTTAATAGCATAGGGCTTTATAGAAAACACCTTGGTAGTTCTTCTTGAATAGAAACATACAAATACTACAGAGAAACTTGCAATGTACCTGTTTTTCTAAGAGGCTCTATATCTTTGAGTTTAGCGTATTGCTTAATGAGAAGAGGTATTGCTGCAAATTCAACTCAAGGCGGCTGGGGTAGGGTAGTGCACAATTTATATATTGAGGTTCTATATTAACTGTCAAACCCTTAATTGAAATATACCTTTTGTTTTGTGTCATCCACTTATTGTGGTAGCTGCTGTCTAAAATGCTACAGGCCATATTTCCCTAGATTAAAAGCAATTTGAAAGAACAGTGATAATCTGTATTGTTTTAACACTCAGAAATACAGTTGTAATATTTTTGTACCATTTCATTTTCAGAATGTTCTCTGCATGTGTTTTATAACTCATTTTCTACCTGCTTAAGTAAAACAAAAGAAATGTATTGTAGAAGGTTATTAGTAGCCGTATGAAAGTATGTATGTAATCTTCCATAATAAAAAAAACTGCATAATAATTTAAAGCCTTGTTATCCAGAAATAAATTAAGTAGTGTATTTGTGTTTTTTAAATATCTGTTTCAAATAAATAGCTTTTTTTATTTAAAATATTAAAATCAAGAGCATAAACCACAAATGTTTATAATAATTGAATTTGCTTACAGTAAAGCTCTGTGTTGTCCAGTTAAAAAAAACAGCAACATAGATTTCAGAGAATTGTCTCAGCTTTTCTATTGAAGGTTTCATATTTTTGTGATCCTCTTTTTTAATAAAATAACTTTGCATAGAAGGCCAGTGTAAGCACATATGGAATGGAATTACAATGTTGTTGTTAGCACTGGTTGTCATGTAATAAGTAGATAAGCCAAGTCACATTCTGTTATTAATACTGTAAAAGCAAAAGAAAAACAAAGGGAATAAAGCTTAAGGTTGAATACATGTCTGATAATAATGCTTTGGAATTAAAAATGTATTATTTTCTTATATTTACGTTCTATAATGACTGAAAAACAAATGCAGATTTATATTTTTGAAGTTGATAAAAGTTAGTACATTGTCAGGCCCATAATGAGAAAGAAAGGTGTAAATCGTGAAAAATAAATTTGCTGTGTCATTTTAACGATACAGTTAACATATCTGTGATAGGATCTTCACAATGTATCATAAACATTTTACAAAGCTCATCATCCTTTTGTGGCAGTAATTTTACCATTGTCAAAGTCTTGTATCATGACATTTGCAGTCAAATTTGCGCCTCTAGCCATATCAATGATACAGATTACACGTGTCTTTACAACTGGTGCACAGCTGTATTCTATTATTCTCACAAAATGTTTTATGTAGGCATTTTCCTTTGAAATTTAACCATTTACTGCAAATTGTTTTGACCTCTGCCTGTAACAGTTTATTGAATGTTTTCATCGAAAGTGTATTCCATAGGTAGACAAACATTATAAAGCAAGGAGGACCTCTGGATTATAGCAGATAATACAAGTGGTTTATAATTACATACAAATATTACATTGAGGCCGTGTAGCTTACTAGCATGGAAGCCAAGCCTTACTCCTAGACAGCTACATTGTCTCCTACACCAGCATCCGTGCGCTTAGATGTTTAACATATGAGCACCTAAGGAAATAATAAGCTCATTTATTTGTTTATTATTTTCTGTGGCAGTCCAGTATTTTCTGTTCTACAGTTTAATTCTGCTGCGGCACAAAGAGGTGAATTGCAATGCCTTCAGTGCCATGTAGAGCACTTCTTTTGTTAATAGAAATATGGAAGTCATCAATTCTTGATATATCAGGAATTAGAATACCGAGGACAATACAATGTCTGAACAAGCTTGCATGAAGTTTAAATACTACGGTAGTGTATCTCTATTAAAATACATGTAGGATTCTCTGTTATTTTTCTATTACTTGAATGTGTGGTGTAGTATTCTTAAATGGTTTCTAATTTTGTAACACAAGCAGGTTGTGTTTTAATCAGTGTTATCATTCTAAGCATGCTAAGGTACAGTGAACCCTCTTATAAAGACTGATTGAAGATAGGTCATTGCTTCTCACTGGATGTATGACCTCAAGTCAACCCAGCTGTGAAAACAGTTCCCTGGTATAAATCAAGGAAGTGTGAGGCAGTCAGGCAGCCCTTTGATACTAACTACGTTATTCCTTTTGTCTACCAAGGCCAAAGAAGTGTGAGTGTGCAGGGGGTTGAAACTAGACGTTTACTGATACGAAATGACAAACTTGACTTTATTTTACTCATTGTCTTGCACTTTGTCTCCTTGTTTAACAATTTCACTTCTGAGCTGATTCCAACCAGCTTAATTTCTGCTGTACAGTATGTACCCTTACATGAAAACAAAGTAAGCAGACAAGTCTGAATTTAATGTTTTTTGCTTGTTTTCTAGGGTCATTTTTTTTTTATTCTGCAAAACAGTGTGATGTTTCGGGTGACAGTTTTTCTGTCTGAAAACACAAATTCCCATATGCTCAGTTCTGAGCAATGCCACAGATTCTTTTTTGTTTGTTATTTTCTTTATGAAACTATAGGTGTTGATTATCATACTTATCCAGTGGCAGAGAGGGCAATAGAAATTCACCCGCATATCATTATATGTCATATGTCATCTTCTCTATTTGGAAAATGTATTAGAAATGTCTGTCATCATTAACGATGTCAGTGTCTGGCTAGCCAAACAGATGAAGTTGGTAGACAATGTCTGCACGTAAACTATGTCCTCCTTTTTGTCTCAGTAAGAATGTCAGTTGAGGTTTTTCTTGCACTGTAGAAGGATTTTATTAATACACCCACCCCAAACAATTTAAGTTACAGTATTATAAATGTAATTTTAAAAATATAAATGGTAGACTTTCACAACAAACTTTAGTTATTGATAGGCTGTTTGTCTGTATGCCACACAATGTATACATCTAGTTTTCTCATGTTACCGATTGATCTAAATGTACAGCCATCGTGGGAGATGTATGTCACTGACACAGTAGTTTTCATGGACAAAAATTAACATAAGCCTATAGTAAATAAATACTTAACACTGCAAATGTACAATCATTCTAAAACAATGAATGCTCCTTAAATTTTCTAAAAAAAAAAAAATAAGAAAACAAAAAAAATAGGAAACATCTAACAAAAGAGTTTATCCCTTTACATAATACAAGAAACAGTCATTCGGTTTTTTTGGAAACATTGTAGAGATGCTGGGAATGCTTCAAAATCCAATTTCTGCAGTTGCCTGTGTATGTGACATATCTAGAGAGGATAGTAAAATATAAACCAAAATACACAACCATATGTGCCAAAATAAAATGTTAATTTTTAAAACCTTATGTCCAAAGTTGTCAAACCGTGCTGCAGGGGGAGAAGGAATGCAAAATACTCACGGAAATATAATTTCACTTGATGTATTGAAGATATCTGTGCTATGAAACCGCTACATTATGACAGTGACGTGCCTTCAGCATGCTGTTTGCTGCAAAGGGTTATTGTCATATTCCTGTCACAAAAGCTGTCATTTTTGTTGAAGCTTCAGTTCAACCCACTTTGTTTCCCCCTTGTAACTATGTGAATGTGCTTAATAATATTTCTTCACTTGAAGAAAACCGAGTTGGTAAAGTTAAGTGCTGTGCAGCCGATTTATTCCCCAGTGACTGTGAAAGCTGCTAATATAAGTGGGTAAACTAATTGGTAGCGTCTTCACCATAAAACAGTTCAGCTTGCGTGGCAAGTGTAATTTGAGTGTACATTTTTAGAATGTGTGGGCTTTTAAAAGCCTAGTTTTAAAACAAGGATACAAATCACAAGGAGCTAGGCAGTATGTTTGTTTTTTTTTTTTTTCTTTCTCCTGTCTGTATATGTGTACATATACGGTTGTCTACTTTGTGTGACTTGGATGGTTATTTAAGTGCTTATTGGGGCTAAAAGGGATTAGACAGGCTAATTACTCCCTGAGACTAAAAGTCTTATTTCCAGGGAGGTCCTGGATAATGGTAACAGTGCTGTGTAGTTCATTGTAATAAACGCAAAGTTTGTTTTTCACAGGCAATATTTATTAACTTTTTTTTTTTTTCAAAACTCAAAAAAAGAATTAGACACCTAAGGTCACACCAGGAACTATTAGTAATATTTATTTTAACAAATTGGTAATTCTATGGTGAACTGGTATGGAAAGATGAATAACATAATAGATGGACAGATCTTTAGCAGTCCAAAAGCTCAGTATATAGTCCCATGACCTCTGTTTCTTCCTCTTTGCATGTTTTAATGATATACAGCCTTTGTCCTTTTCTGACTGCCAGAGCAGGAAAAGCAGTCTCCACAGTGTTATGTGAATAGAGCAAAGAGCTCACATGAGGATGCAGAAGTGTTTTTGCTAGACACTAGTCCAACAAAAGCATACACAGAAAGCAAAAAAAGAAATGGAAATTAAAATGCTATAGTATTTTAAGTACCTCAGCTGATGTACAGTACTTGCTGTCACATATAAACTGTATAGACAGGGAACTTTAAACAGACAATAAAATATGATTACAAATAAAGAAACTTACCATATACGGTACTGTAGTAAAGAACATATCTTTTTTAATTCAATCTGTTGTGGCTTTTATTGTTTAAGTTTTTACGCCAGTTGAAATAAATACTTTTAAATTGCTGAAAACATCTGTTACTTGTTATATTCATGTTAGCTCTCATGTCTAACAAGCATGTTGTCAATTTGTACTAGATCAAATGCTCCAGGAGAATCAAAACCCTAATCCTTTAAATTTTACCCCAAACCTTTGAATTAATTCTAACCTGAAAGTCACTGTCAGGATGCAAAATTGCTGTTCCGTCCACCTTTGACCTCAGTGTGAAAGAGCAATTGGCTTGGAATCAAATTGAAGGATGCACACTGATGAGTGCAATTACTGTGGTGATTGAGAGTAATTGGACATTCTAAATAGGGGGAGAATTGGAGGTAGAAAATAAATGAATTAATTAACTGTAATGTAGCAGAAAAAAGTAAAACTTCAAAAAACTAATGAAATAGCATAAACAGCATAATATACACTTTATATTGTACATTTCTGGTTCTTCTTTTGACTTCCATTAGTGCAAACCAGTCTTCCTGTTATATCCGATCCTGTCTGTAAGATTGCTAGAATGAGTGGAGACAAAGATGAAAGAATGAGGTGGGTTTAGGGGTTTGATAATATGTCTGGTCTGAAAGTGCGCCAGTATTTGAGAATGCAAATCCCTCAGGAAAGTGATAACATTCTGCTACGACAGTGTAACAAACATGTAGCGAGATGGATGTTGTTAAACTGACTCTGCTTTTCATTTTTTTCTGTTGTGAATATAAGTCTCACCTTTTTCTCACTCTATTTTGATAGTACCTTTTGGGTTGTGTGTGTTTCCATGTAGTTTTATTTTAGCCAGAGAAATTCTCCTTCCAAATGCAAATTACCTAATTAATATTAAAATATGCGAGGGCGTATTTAAATTGGGCACGTGGGGTACGGCTAGCTTATTAAAATCTTTTGCGTTTTTACAAAGAGGGGGTGGTAACCTATCTAGGGCTACCTGGATATTTAGTGAGCAAGGCGTATAAGGGGGTAAGTGTGGCATCAATACAATAGAGGTGTCCCCATGCATTGTGTATTGGTTATAATGGGCTGCACTTTGGGGTGCTGCTGCTTGTGGGGTATGGCCTGCTCATTAAAATCTTTACTGTTTATGTAAAGTGGAGATGATAACCTATCACACACCAAAATATTTAGTGAGCAAGGTGTCTAAGGGGGTAAATGGGGCAAAACAAACAGGGAATATATGGGGTACCGCTATGCTGCTGATACAGATTTTTTTTTATTAATATTTTTGTTTTTCTTGAAAGAGGGAGAAATTATCTTTTAAATGGTACCAATATATTTATTGAGCAAGATGTGTGAATGAGTTAAACACACACAGAAAAACGACACGCTGCTTTGTCAGCTATACCGCGAATAAGGAACCGGGAATAAGTAACCAACTTCCAGGTGGTAGGAAATCATACCAGTCAAAATGAAAAGAGCAATCTGGGCCAGCCAAAGCGTGAGTGACGATTCTGACAGTCTGTAGCAACACAAAAACATCAGACCTACAAAAGAAAGTCTGCGCCAAGCCCAAACTAAATCAGCAAACTTCTCATCAGCCAGGATCTTCAATATCTGGACAAGAGCACGAAACTCCCGCAAGTATTAAGTTGATTTACTGATTGGTGGAGTAAACAACAATATCTGGACTACAGAGAAATATAAATAGCTGTTTTCGAACGGTTCTGTCGTGAAGCAAATAAATTAAATACTGTCTAAGGTGTTACATAAGCCCCTCGGTGGGTAGCAGGTAGTATAATCCCGTTTAACAGCACCCCAAAGCTTGAACAGTAGTCACTAAAATATATATATATATATATATATATATAAACAATTATCTGTTATTAATTACTGATTTTCTCCAAATATTGGAACGTCCAATTATTATTCAACTTGGCTCACTGCTGCAACCCCTGAACTAACTCAGGAGAGACGAGGACGAAACGAGTGCCGTCATCCATCTGCTTTTTTCACGAGCGCTGGAGGACCACGCAGTTCTGAATTGTCTACAGACAGGCCTGCATCCGCCCGGCCAACCACAGGGGTCGCTGGTGTGCGTTGAGCCAAGGACTCTCCAGTCAACCTAACCCCTCCCCCGCCTGGGCAGCACTTGGCCAATTGTGTGCCGCCCCCTGGGAACTCCTCTCCACGGTCAGCAGTGGCATAGTTTAGATTCGAACTGGCAGTTTCCAAGCTATGGGGCGCATCCTGCCAGGGTAGCATAAAGGAATATAGAAAGCGTCCTGAGGTCATCGGATGATTGTAGGGCATTTGCCATTTACTCCCACCTTTCAGTTCCAGAGCTCGGCAACTCAATGAAATCAAGCCACCCTGTCCCTAACCCAACCCCAACCCTAACCTTAAGCAACCCCTGCCCTAAAACCTCAAACCCAATACCTAACCATTAAGAATCATCTGATGACCTCAGGGCACTTTCTAGGGGATATTCCTGTGTGCTGCCACTTTGGGCAGAGTGACTTTGTTGGATGTGCCACTTGGGAGCCCCCCCCCCCCCCAAAAAAAAAAAGATTTTTAAATATTTAATTTATTTAGACCTTTTATGATGCATAATCTAAAAACAATTGACAGTAAAACAATGTATTTATTTATTTCATTAGAACACTAACAAGCCCTTTTTAAAAAAGCTTAATAACTTATTGTAGATGGCATTTAAAAACGATAAATGTGGTAAAATCATCCAACCACCCTGTGGAAGGGTGCCCCACCCCTGTGCGTATTTTATGTTTTGTGTTTTCTGTTGTCTGTTATATGTATTATTGTAGTGGTGCACGGAGTGTGGGTTATGTAGCACAGGGTGTAGATGTAAAATGTATATTTGTATTTAGGCACGAGGATTGCACGATTACTTCATGTGCGGATTAAAATGGGTATTTGGAGGCACAGGAAGTACACAATTTGTCCACATGCAGACTGTGCTGAGATTCAATTGAATGGTTGATTAGCAATCGAGTCTTGGCACAGCTGTGTAAAAGAATGACTGTTTCACACACACGGGGTTGGGTGTACAGTGAGGAGGTACCGGAGAGAGGAGAGAAACAGGAAAGAAAACAATTGCTGCTCATGCTGGTTCAACACCAGCACGATACTTGTTTGGTTAAGTGTTCGTTGTGTTTTGTTTGTCTGTTTATTTTGGCCAACGCGCCATTTTATTTTGTGTTTTGTTTTGTTCAGTGTTTCTGTTTTATTAAACCTTTTTATTTTTTCTTTTATAATAAACCGGTGCATCAGTGCATTTATTCATACCTTACAGTCCTGACTGTCTGTGTTTCTTCCTGGTCTGACATCACCACCCCCACCCCCGGGATTATTTTTTTTGTGCATACCGGTATAGTGTTAGAAAGTGGTACGTGTCAGAATGTGGTGCGTGTACAAAAACGTGTGTAATGTCAGAAAGCGATATATTGTCACATTGAAAGTGGTACACTGTCAGATTTTGGTACAGGTGCAATCAATTGCAATCTGATATTATTTCAGAAAAACATCTTTTAACTAAACTTTTGTATTTAAATAAACAACATATAATAATCTCCTCATCTTTTTTCTTCCATTCTAAAAACTGGGGAGGGGGGGAGGGGGAAGCACGGGCGAGTGCCTCGTCATTTTGGCAAAGGTAATTAAAATAATGCAACATATTACTTGGTAACATATAACAATCATTATTTCTGGTAATATGTTCTCAGGGAAATCTTTTTTTTTCTTTTAGCAATGTAATTGAACAATTTGTGAAGTATCTGTTCTGTTTCTGAGCATGTCCTCACTGTATGGGCTGTTACTAGAAAAAAAAAAATTCTGAGTCTGATTGCATTGGTTTTCCATGTCATCTTAATGGCATGCACAATGATAACACAGCACTCAAATGCAATGTGATTGCAGGTTATGCTGTGTAACTTTATCAGACCATTTTAAAAACGATGGGCTCAACACAGTTACTCAAAACAGTAGCGTATTTTAGGTAACGCCACTGTTTAAATATTCAATTATGGCCAAACCATTTTAGTTAAAGACAAAAATAAATAAAATTGGTATTTTGATTGATTGTGTGGAATGTGACCAGGTGGTGATTTGAATGGTTAATTTTCAATCAGCCCCTGGCCACATGGTATAAAAGAACAAAGGAATGTTTGTTTGGGAGAGTGAAGAGAAGTGCCGGGATAGCCAAAGCTTGGGTGGTGCAATATTAGTCTCTTTTCAGAAAAGAACACCAGTATAGCTCTGCCAGTCCACATGCGTGGCAAACTGCTAATCAATTCTCAATCCATGTTTTCCAACAGGTGGTGTTTTGTTTATTTTGAAAAGTTTTATAGTGTGAGGTGTTTTTGTTTAAAACCTTTATTTTGTTCCTGTATTTTGTTTATTTGTTTTGGTGTTAATTAAAAGTTTCTGAGTCTGGGTACTACAAGGGTGCTGACCAGCTTTGACCTGGGGGGCTATACCACAGAGGCTCGCTGTTAAAGATATTGGTTTTCTAAAAGTCCCTTTCTTTAATGATTTCAACAATGGTGTTTAGATCTGCCACTGTTTATTTTAAAGAGGCCTGTATTTTAAACTCTGTCGGCTGCTGTTGACTTTCCATTCTCTTTCTCTTTTGTTTCAGCTGAACTGGAGTTTGTTCAGATAATAATTATAATTGTGGTGATGACAGTAATGGTGGTGGTGATCATCTGCTTACTGAACCACTATAAACTCTCCACGTGGTCCTTTATCAACCGACAGAGCCAAGGCAGGAGACAAGAGGAAGCCTTGCAGCCAGTAAGTCAAGTCAAGCGCACTTTATTATGTATTCATGTCCTTATTTTGTGCTTTCATGATTTTTTTGCCCTTGGCCTAGGTTGCCCTAAGATTAACTTGTTTAATTCGTTGGGGCTTATTTTTGTCTTTAACAACCCCAGAGGAAAGCTGCATTTTTCTTTCTTTATTAGAGCTAATTGGCTCTCTCATAGGCAGTCCTGACTGTATCTACTATCCATTTGGAAAGCCTCTGTTTAGACAGGGCTTGACCATGGGACTTTGCCTTATAGCAGACAAAAAATAGTTTGGACTGCCTCCAACTTTTCATCCTGTCAACGTAATAGGCCTGTAACAAAGGGTACATTTTGACCTTCGAAGGTTTGGAGCACATTACCACAGGAAGGTTTGAACCTTCAACGGTACTAATCTGCATAATTTACTGGTGACGTCAACATAGCTACTTGTTTATATTTGATTGAAAATCCTATTATTTTACAGGTAATCCATATAAATGCAATAAAGCATTAACATGTTATATAAAACAGTAATCATGTTTTTATAATTTAAATAAAAATACACTGTTTATTTACATGTAATTGATGCTGCTTGTGATATATACAGTAAGCTTGCATTGCAGCAGCACCAACTGCAGCGGACTGAGGCAAAACAAAGCTTTATTTAACAGTCACCGTTCCAAGCAGGTTATCAGTCGCAGTCACATTTTACTACTACTAAAAATATTAATAATAATATGAACTTACGCTTGTCATGTGACCCCGGAGATGGTTGTGTCTCCATGGTACATCAACAGTCGCTTGCACAGTTTGCATTCTACTTTTTTTTGGTTGTCTGGGCATTTAACAAAAAAATCCCAAACAGCAGAGGAATTTCTTTCAGTATAGCTTATGGTATACAGTGCTTTGCTGTCGAGATGGCGAATGAAGAAAATAAAGGTTTGCCTCTGGATAACACGACCTGGAGCGGGCGGACGCTGCTCAGTTTTCGAAATTAAAATTATTACCGTATATTTTGTATATTTCAAACATATTCTACCATAGCACTTCTCTTACACTGTCTTGTACACTAGGTACTCAGTACATATTTTACTGAAGCACTACAACTGCTATAGGTACCCACTCCAGTGCTTTGGCATAATATACCCTACTTCATACTTTGGTATACTATACCATATAAAGTTGCTACATATAAAGATTTGGTAGCGGATTTTAATAACAATTTTTGTTTACGTAATATGCATTATACAAATCAAAAGATCAAATTTTGCACATGAGTGACATTTAATGTGTGATTTATAGTACTCACACATTGTCAAATGGTTTCTGTTAACAGAGAAAAAAAGAATTAAACACACAGTGCACGAATGCCATCTGACGAACCTTCGAAGGTTTAAAACTACCTTCGAATTCCTGGCTAGCGAACAAACCTTCTAACACAGCCCTACAGTGTAATACGCTAGTGCCTGCACAGGACAGAGCGTATGGAGCTGCCTCTCTCTGTCAGACTGGAAAGGAGGGGGATGGAAAGCCTCCAATTTCACAAACTGGTCATGAAATCCTGAGATAGTTTTAGGCAAAAAAGCAGGATTGGTACGAAGCGTAACCTTTTGTAGAACTCTGATGTTTTTGAGTCCCAATGGGGCCAGGATAACTTCTATGCACTTTGAAAAGGCACAGGTTCTTCCTGTGCACTGGTTTTATGGGGATGTGGAAATAGACGTTGTCGTCTGGCCTGATTGACTGCAACAACTGATGTGTTGTCAACATTTTGAATCTCCTTCGGCTCAGATACAGGTCGACCTGGCCCTTTCCTCTCTCTATGTCCTCTCCCACTCGCCTCGCCCCTCTGGACGTGGTGGAGGAACAGGACTTCTGCTCTCTCCCTCCCTGCTCTTTTCTGCCCCCCTGCTCTCTCCTGTCTCTTTGTTAGCACCTTTGAGTTTCACGCTGTTGAAATCACCTCCTCCTCATTGTTTTCTACCACCCTCCTGGACCCCTTAGTCGCTTTCTTGATGAGCTTGACTTCCTCCTCCCCTATCCCTCCACCCCTGTTGTTCTACTAGGTGACTTCAACATCCACATCTCCAACCATATCCATTCTACTGGATTTCTTCCCCTTCTTCACTCCTTCACCTTCTGTCTCTCCTCGTTCCCCCCACTCACTCAGCAGGCCGTCAACTGGACCCCGTCTTCAACAGGGACTGCTTTCCCCCCTCCCTCTTGGTCACTCCTCTCGACATCTCTGACCACTACTTTATCTCCTTCTCTCTGTTGCTCCCACCCCTTCCTGCTCCACTGACACCCTCTGTCACCTTCCATCGAAACCTCAGTTCCCTCTCCCCCTCTGTCTTCTCCTATGCTGCTCTCTCACACCTCCCCTCTATCGACTCCTTCTCCCAACTCTCTGTAGACTCGGCTACCTCCACCCTCTTCTTGTCACTCACCTCCTGCCTCAAATCCCTTTGCCCTCTAACCCCTCGACCTGCCCGCCTCACCCCGCCCCAGACATGGCTCTCCTCCATGTGCAAGACTCGCCTTGTCTTTTCCCTTCCTCATTTCTCCCATGTTACATTGCTCCTCCGATCTCTACACTGGCTCCCTATCGCTGCTCGCATCCAATTCAAAACTCTTGTACTCACCTATCGCTGTCGTGACCTTTCTGCTCCATCCTATCTCCAGACTATCATTTCTCCCTACACCCCCCTCGCCCCCTCTGCTCCTCCACGACGGAAGATTAGCTGTACCCTTGCCCTTCAGTGGTGGAACGACCTACCCACGGATATCAGGACTGCCCAATCCCTGACCACCTCCAAGACACACCTCTGCAGACAACATCTGTAAACACCACAACTCTCGACCATACTGGACTATATGGCACCCAATTGTACCAGTACTTGCATCAGCTTGTACTTGCACTGACCTGCTCCATACCTTACCACATTCAACTACTGCTCCTAACTATAACTACTTACCATATCTTGTATCTGATTTTACTCTTATAGGTAACAGTACTTAGGTTTTTTGTAATTGCTCTTACTTGAAATCATTCTTATCCATTTATCATACATGTTCTTACTGGACTTTACTCATAAAAGCAATATTTACTATAAATTTTAAATGCTTTTAGTCAAACTCACTCTTACTTACTTATTCTTTATTTTGCTCTTACTTAAATTTGATCTTATTGTACTTTCATAACTGCTCTTACCTGTATTACGATATTCTGTAATGTGATAATTTATAATGTGATAACTTGTAATGTGATATTTTATACTTCAATACTTTGTACTGTGATACTTTGTAACAATTGTAAGTCATCCTGGATAAGGGTGTCTGCTAAGAAATTTTTGTGGGCGGTACAATCATTGATATTTTTCCCGAACGATTATGTTACCAATTAATCGATTGCTATTTGGAGGCTCAACTGACAGCCCTAGTACCCACACGAGACTGAGGGAAGCCTGCTTGTTAGTAAACTAACAGCCCTTATAATGGTGATGCAAAAGCTGCCACCAAAATAGCATCAAGATGCTGTGGGAGGGATTGCAAGCCACCACCCCTGAAGCAGCCTCTTGGTCCTGTGCAGTACTGCTGAACCCAGCAGCTGCTCTCGCTACACGTGTGCCACAGCACGCAATGCTGATAAGCCTGCACGTAATCTCTCTGAAAACAGAAAAATATAATGAGAAAAGAAAAATATTTCTCTCGTACAATAATACAGTAATACAATTACTTAAATTATACAAACCATCTTGTAATATTGGCCAAAGCCAAAACGAGAATAAAATAACTCCAGCCGGAGCTATCGCATCCTGGAGAACACAACGTCAGCCGACTTATGTTGCTTGTTCCATGGGAAGGGGAGACTCAAGCCACTGGCTTGACGCAGGGCACAAGGCCGCAGTGGGATGTAACATAAAACAGGCTGTAGTGCACAAATATGTGTAATTAGTAAAACTAATGCAGCAGTTATTTGTAATATCACATATCATTTGTGTAAAATACAATACATGTGAACATTTATACCAGAAAAAGTAACAAGCACTCTCCTGTCAGGTCAGTTCTTGAAGGGAAAAATGGTGCAGAGTTCTGTGCGTGCAGTCCTTTATACCCTTGGGGGCGGGCATGACTGCGTCACAGAGGTTTGGGTGAGCAGCTTTGTAATATCTTATTCAGGTTTCGGGTCTTAAAGAGGTTAATACCCATTTTGTAATGGTTACATTTCGCACTTGAAAGGGAATCACGCGGATAATTGGACATGCGATTGTTTGACATGCAGTTGTTTGGAGTTCTACTGTATTAGCAAAATTGTCCAATGAAATTGACAGTATATTTTAGCTGCATTTATTTTTTTGTTCTTGCCTGTATTATGGGATGTAGAAATTGTTTCTTCACAATATTGCCCCAAATCTTACCTGTTGTGCTTTTCCATTCGCTATGTAGGTCCTGTGTATTTAAATAATTAAATCATGTCATTAACATTTTTGTGTCTCTTTAGTTTATTTCTGACTATACAAATATTTTTAAAAAGAAAGGTTAATATTTATTTGATTTAAATGAAGCCGGTATTTAGATGCACTGCTGTTATGATCAATTCATGTCAATTAGCCATGCCAACTACTGTACATTGATAACTTATGATAACAAATATGACATTGCTTATTATTCAAATACCTGGGACATTACATCAGCTGTGGAACTAACATCATATATGTGGAATGTATTGAAATAAAAGATATCCCTTACAACTGTGCTGAACATGTTAAAACGGTCAAAACAAAACCAGCAATAGCATGACTGGTACAAAAGGTATTTAATATGCTCCAGCCTCTGTGGAGACCAAACAGCTTTGTAGTTAGAATATAAGACATGGATGATGGTTTATTAATTGCTGATTTTAGATTCTCATTAAGTCCCTGATAAACATGTTTAGTCTGAGTTGTAAAATATGTCATCTGCATGACCTTAATGTCTAAAATATGTGAGGTAGATCTCTTTTACTTTCATTCAAATCACTTATCATCCAGTTAGACTGGTCAAAATTCCTGTACATCTTATCCTATGTACAGATGCCATCCCATGTTTTGAGAACTATAGCTGATAAAAAAAATAAAAAAATTAACTGTTCTATTCATTGTGTGTTGTATGTTGATTCCATCAAAAGTCATCATCATCGGTTTGTTTTATGCACAAAAAAGAAGCATTTTGGGGTTGGGAAGCTTAATAGTTGCCTTTGGAGTAGTGCACAATAGAAAGATACTAAAGAGTGTTAAACTACATAAATTCTACTGTTACAAACAATTGTAATTTCTCTTTACCAGGAGGGGTGCATGTGGCCGGCAGACAATACAGTATCACAACAAGGTGCTTCAGAGGTAAGAGCTATTATAGCATGGACCACATTGGTATGTAGAATGACCCACATCGGATTCGTTTTTCATTCTGTCTGTCAGTGTGCGCTGTGCAATTAGGATCACCTCGTCCATCAGGGTGAAGAAAAGGGGCAGGGAACTCACTTTTAAGATAGATAGAATCGTAAACATTATGCATATTAGGCACCCTCATTACCAGATGATTTTTCATTCGAAAAACAACACATCCAATGATCAGCTAGAAATGGCTTCATATTTTACCTTTAATCCATTCGTCCCTGTTGTACATCGGAGTTTGCCTCCTCCTCCACAGCCTCCACCTGTTTTTCGGCTTTGTCTAAGGGGGAGGGCAGCTATCCTGCCCCCTGTCCAAAGCTTCCCTACAGTCAGCCTTCCACTATTGGCAAACTAAATTATGGGCAGGCTACCTCAAAGGGCGAGGCCAAAGATGTAATGAAAATATGTATAATGTAGCATTTGTTGCCTAAGCTTTAATAAATATTGTCCTGACAAACAATGTACAATATGTATTTCTCCTTATCAACATAATAAATCCATAATGACTTTTGATTGAGTAATTAACTATTTTAATTTAGGATTAGGATAACTGAAATTAAAGATACCTGCTTTATTCTTGGCATTTCTGGTTTTCTTCTAGATAATGTACACACCGAGGTCGAGGGAGAGGTTCACAGCCCCTTTGTTTATGCAAAGGAGTCATTTCAGCCGCTTCCAGACCACCTACCCGTACATACAACATGATATAGACCTGCCGCCCACCATCTCGCTGTCGGATGGAGAGGAGCCTCCTCCCTACAAGGGGCTCTGCACGCTGCAGCTACGAGACCCTGAGCAGCAAATGGAACTGAACCGCGAGTCGGTCCAGGCCCCGCCCAACAGAACAATCTTTGACACTGACTTGATAGATGTTTCCATGTACAATGAGGGGCCCCATCCTCCTAGCAGCAAATTGGGCATCAGTGCAACTAACTATAGCAGTAATGGCAGGATGGAGGCCCCACCACCAACCTACAGTGAGGTAATGGGTAACTATCCAGGATCCTTGTTTTTTCATCACCAGCAAAGCAATACTCCTCCTTCGTCACAGAGGGGAAACAGTATCAATTTCCAGCAGAACAACGCAGAGAGCACAATAGTGGCCATGAAGGGCAGAGGGGGGCCGTAGAGAAAATCTGGTCTGAGAATTGCATGCATGTGCATGTATGGACTCTTACAATAGGGGTGCGTCAGCACTTCCTACACTCCTGTGCACAATTAGTCAAATATAACTTTGGTACAAAAATTAGGAACCAACCAGTTTGATAGCTAACTGAGTTTTTTTTTTTTTTTTTTAAAAAGAAGTTTGAATTATTTCCTTCAAAAGAGAAAAATGAAACACAGATAATACAAAAAATTGACTACATTGCCCTGTGAAAAAGGAAAGCAGTGTTCATATAAATTAATGAGGACTCAATCGAGTTTTGAAACAAACAAAAATCCTTTTGAGTGCCAAGATTTATAATTATGTAATAATGTGGTGATTTAATTTGTACAGACGTGCGCAAATTTGTTGGTACCCTTACAGCTCATTGAAATAATGCTTCATTCCTCCTGAAAAGTGATGAAATTAAAAGCTATTTGGGTAATGGTATGTAAAAATAATGTGATATCTTGTAACAATTGTAAGTCGCCCTGGATAAGGGCGTCTGCTAAGAAATAAATAATAATAATAATACAATATAGAGATGAAAAGAGATGAATTATTGCTTATTCTACAAAGATATTCTAAAATGGCCTGGACACATTTGTTGGTACCCCTTAGAAAAGACAATAAATAATTGGATTATAGAGATATTTCAAACTAATTAGTTTCTTTAATTAGTATCACACATGTCTCCAATCTTGTAATCAGTCATTCAGCCTATTTAAATGGAGAAAAGTAGTCACTGTGCTGTTTGGTACCATTGTGTGCACCACACTGAACATGGACCAGAGAAAGCAAAGGAGAGAGTTGTCTGAGGAGATCAGAAAGAAAATAATAGACAAGCATGGTAAAGGTAAAGGCTACAAGACCATCTCCAAGCAGCTTGATGTTCCTGTGACAACAGTTGCAAATATTATTAAGAAGTTTAAAGTCCATGGAACTGTAGCCAACCTCCCTGGGCACGGCCGCAAGAGGAAAATCGACCCCAGAGTGAACAGAAGGATAGTGCGAATGGTAGAAAAAGAACCAAGGATAACTGCCAAAGAGATACAAGCTGAACTCCAAGGTGAAGGTACGTCAGTTTCTGATCGCACCATCCGTCGCTTTTTGAGTGAAAATGGGCTCCATGGAAGAAGACCCAGGAGGACTCCACTTTTGAAAGAAAAACATAAAAAATCCAGACTGGAATTTGCTAAAATGCATATTGACAAGCCACAATCCTTCTGGGAGAATGTCCTTTGGACAGATGAGTCAAAACTGGAGCTTTTGGGCAAGTCACATCAGCTCTATGTTCACAGACGAAAAAATGAAGCTTTCAAAGAAAAGAACACCATACCTACAGTGAAACATGGAGGAGGCTCGTTATGTTTTGGGGCTGCTTTGCTGCGCCTGGCACAGGGTGCCTTGAATCTGTGCAGGGCACAATGAAATCTCAAGACTATCAAGGCATTCTGGAGCGAAACGTACTGCCCAGTGTCAGAAAGCTCTGTCTCAGTCACAGGTCATGGGTCCTCCAACAGGATAATGACACAAAACACACAGCTAAAAGCACCCAAGAATGGATAAGAACAAAACATTGGACTATTCTGAAGTGGCCTTCTATGAGTCCTGATCTGAATCCTATCGAACATGAGCTATGGAAAGAGCTGAAACTTGCAGTCTGTAGAAGGCACCCATCAAACCTGAGACAGCTGGAGCAGTTGCTCAGAAAGAGTGGGCCAAACTACCTGTTAACAGGTGCAGAAGTCTCATTGAGAGCTACAGAAAACGTTTGATTGCAGTGATTGCCTCTAAAGGTTGTGCAACAAAATATTAGGTTAGCGGTCCCATCATTTTTGTCCATGCCATTTTCATTTGTTTTCTTATTTACAATATGTTGAATAAAAAATCAAAAGCAAAGTCTGATTTCTATTAAATATGGAATAAACAATGGTGGATGCCAATTACTTTTGTCAGTTTCAAGTTATTTCAGAGAAAATTGTGCATTCTTCGTTTTTTGTGGAGGGGTACCAACAAATTTGAGCACGTCTGTATATATTTTTTAAAAGAAGTCCTAATGTTGATCATATAGTTAGAGGGAACTGCTATTTGTGAATTTGGCTGTGTTGTTCCCTCACTTGTAGAATGAGTACAGTCTCCAAAGGATGTGTCAGTGGGATCATTGGATGTTCATCTTTTTCTCACAAACAAAAAGGGATCTTTGGATCCAGCCTTTTGCCTAATAACACAAATTTGAGAAATACAGGGGCACTCGAAATGTTGATCTAAATATATTTTGTATTTTAATTTGCAATAACTTGTCAACAAAGAAACACCAACTCTCCAAGAGTCTGTTGGATGGAAAGTTGGAGAGAGGTTTAAGATGTTCTCAATTGCAACAAGCACACTGTATAAACAGGACTCTACGCAGGCTCACACTGAAAAAAAATACAATTTTGCTCAAATTTAATTGTTGATTATCTACATATGTGTTCCTTATTTTTACATAGCACTTATGCAGCTTTGACACAGTTTTATACAGTTAAACATTAACAAAATAACTACAATGGACAAGTTTTTTCCAATTGACCTGTTTCGTCACGCTTTATTTTAAGGACCGTTTTTTAGTTTATTAACTGTTAACAAACACTGTTAATTTTTAGCTTACGGTTGAGTTAATAAAAACCTGATTTAATTTGCTAAACATTAGTACAGTAACCATTTGAACTGATTTCAAGCATATGATCGACTGGGTATTGATCATCCATAGGGCTCTGGTGTTTGCAGTTTTAGCTGGCCTATATATATTATATTACTAACAGTTAACAGAAAATAAATAATGTACATTAACATGTTTATTAGCGGTTTGTTAACAGTTAATAAACAAAAAAGGCCCTTAAAATAAAGCATGACCAAATTTTTTTTTTTTTCAGTTCTTCTTTACCAAAACACAATATTTTAAATCTCCTTTCATTTTCTTAATTTTTTATTTTTTTTAAACATCAACAGAAACCGTTTATTTTGGCCAGTCTTTGTAGTTAGGTCTCTTAGAACGTTTTGAGGAAGAATGTCACTGTTTTACACAATTGGTAGGATCAAATTCTGCCAGTGTGCATCCCTCAGTCCTGATTCATATAAGATCTTCAGTTGTTGAGAAATGCAGACTACTTCAGACAGAATTCTTAATACTGTTTTGAGCTGAGAAACCTCTCTCACGCTGGGCTGCTGATACGGGTAGAAGTAACATTATTTCCACTAAATGCAGTATGTTCTGAAAAACAGTAACAATAAAAAATAAAAATGTGTTATTGAGTGTGTGTGTGAAAATAAAAGTATATTATAGACCTACCTCATAATCTAGCACCTTTGTTAACATTGTCTGCCACAGGCTGCTGCATGATTTGTCCTTGAATGTATGAGCTACAGGTATTTTGAGCCCTACCACTCATCTTGAACCTTATCTGTGTCACATCCCCCTCTGCAAAAGAAAATAAGAAAAGTTTATATTGTTTTTGTTGCAGAAAAGAATGTAGATACACCCTCTCACCTTTTGAGAACTTCATTAAAATGCTCTAGGGGGACATCCACTTCTTCAACACAATAGTCCAATAGCTGATCTTCATTTTCAGACCATGCATCATGATGGAATATTTTGAAATGCTCCACAGCCCTAGATGTCTGGTCATCAGTGTTGTCTTAATCTAGCAGACTGCCAAAGCAGGACCTGAGTTCACAAACAGCAATTGTGATGGCTGCTTTGATGTGACTTTTCAGCTTATAATGACTCAAGTCATCAGGGTTCAGGTCAGGGGATCTCCTCTTTGTGGCAATCACTGAAAACGGAAAACATTTGCAAATCCAGTATTAGAAAATAGTCTGGATTTTTCAAAGTTATAAAGAGCATTTTAAGTACAAAAACAAACTTAGAAAATGGTCAAACAAACTTCTTTAATGGATAAAGAATCCTTTAAAACATTGTGTAAATAACACTGCTATAAACAGCTTTGTGAAGCCCCCTTAAGTGTCTTAAAGCAATATTTATTGTAGTCCAAGTACTGTAACCCTAACACTAACAAACCTGAAATTTGACATCATCAGCATCACCCTGATCTTGAATGCATGTCAGAAACTTGCCATTTCACGTTTTATATGGAGAAGAGTTACAGACAAAACACACAGATATTTAAAAACATTCCCTTACTACACTAAAAAAAAAAAAAATCATAGTGTATTATGGAAACAGTTTAGATTAACGATGTGATTAATTAAATCAGAGGAGTGTGTTGTTTTAGTCAGGCATTTAAATTCCTGCGTTTGGCTATCCATAGCCAAACATATTTTATTGTAATTTTAATATTTAGTTAGGATATGTAATCAACAAATAGAAGTGGGTACCTTTTTTGCTTGTCCCTGTATGTCGGTATTGCTTGAAGCTGTAGACAAATGATCCATGTGATGATGAGTTACAGAATATTGCCCACTTTCATGAACAATGTCACCACTTTTGCCTGGTTGAAGAAATACATCCAATGCTCTCTGGATGTGTGGAACCCAGCGTGTGCCTTTTACACTGGAGGGATTGCACATTTTAACACCAAGCTGTTCTCCCAGCACATATAAAAAAATATATATATATTGTATTATTATTATTATTTATTTCTTAGCAGACGCCCTTATCCAGGACGACTTACAATTGTTACAAGATATCACATTATTTTTACATACCATTACCCATTTATACAGTTGGGTTTTTACTGGAGCAATTTAGGTAAAGTACCTTGCTCAAGGGTACAGCAGCAGTGTCCCATACCAGGGATTGAACCCACAACCCTCCAGTCAAGAGTCCAGAGCCCTAACCACTACGCCACACTGCTGCCCTTGTAACGATCTGTGCATTTGTGTTGTACAGTACTTCTGCTGGGTATGTGTGTTTACGTGCTGTGTGTGTTGTATGTCATTCCCATTGTTTGTAATTGTGTTCCCTTCCCCCTCTGTATTTCCCGTCGTTGTTTAACTCTGTCTCTGTTGCTGTGTGAACCTAGCCTGTGCGCGGGGGCATGTTCTTTGTCTCCCCTGTGATTGGCCCTTCCTGTTGTATCAGTCACGTAGTCCGTGGTCTGTGTCTCCCCTGTGATTGGTTTTAAAGCGTTGTCTTTAATCAAGTTAAAACATGTTTAAGGTTTATTTAACATTATATGACAAAGATGACCATCATAAAAATGATATAATTACCTGTGTGGCATACAATGAAATGGGACGACATGTTCACCAACCTCTCTTTAAAAGAGCAATAACTCCTCCACGGATTCCCATATTTATAGAGGCTCCATCAGCTCTCAATGCAATCAATTTGTCCATCCAACCAGCTGCATCAGGACCAAGGGCTTCAAAATCATTTATTTATTTCTTAGCAGACGCCCTTATCCAGGGCGACTTACAACTGTTACAAGATATCACATTATTTTTGTTGCATACAATTTATACAGTTGGGTTTTTATTGGAGCAATCTAGGTAAAGCACCTTGCTCAATGGTACAGCAGCAGTGTCCCCAGAGGGCATTGAACCACTACTCCACACTGCTGCCCTACCAAGCAGACTTTGTAGCATGAAGTACACCTTGAACAGCAATATATACTGTATATTCTGTTTAATCAGAGGTACACGTATAATAGGGTAAAGTTACATACAGTATTACTTTTGCAGTTGAACATAAAACAATTTTTCCATTCTTATATGGCACACAGCAGATGAATGCTAGTGCATGAAAATAATAAACATTATGGACAACTTTGTTTCCAACTTAAATGTTCTTTATTTCCAAATTTTGATAACTATGGGGCATGAACTTCAAAAACATTTTCTGTTATTTATTTACTTATGCTGGATCAGCTATATTTAAACAAAATATATAAGTCGATATTTATTTACGTATGCTATATCAGCTTTATTTAAACAAAACATATTTACTCATTTTACTGTCCAACCTTGCCTCACTTAATTCTTGCCAAAACTAATGTTTTAAATATGAATACCCCACCAGGCCTCTTATATTAAATGTGGTTTCACATACAAATATATTTTAGACGGAGAGGCAGAGAAGCCTCAAGGGAATTACCTCATAATGCTTTCCTGGTCGAAAGCGATGAAAATGGTTTAAAGTTTGCAAGTCTCTGTTTCAGTGAAGCTACAAAAAATCTAAACAACCCCACGGGGAGATTATATGAGTGCCCCGATAATCCAAACTGCCCCGTCAAGTCACTGGAGAATCATAATAAAATGTCAGAAGAATCCGCCAGCTTTATATCTTTACGAGGCAGTGTGGTTCAGTGGTTAAAGTACAGGGCTTATAACCAAAAGGTCACCTACTGACTCACTGTGTGATAAAGACTGGCCTTCTTTCAGATCATTTTAAAGATCTAGTGGATTTTATCATTCATGCTGGTGCTTTATTCAAACATGCACAGGAGCTGAAGCGAGCTTACTTTGCAACCTGCGAGGAAGTAGGTTTCAAAACAAAAGTGATCCCGTCTGTTATGATGTATTGTTGGTTTTCTTTTACCGAGGCTGTGAAGTGTTTGGTTGAATATTGGAGACCATTTATAATTTACAAAATCCTGCTAACCCTCGTACTCAGACCGTGGCCCCGTGCTGATCACAGGGAGGAGTTTGGCAGTGCAAAGAGGATGCAGCTACGTGAGTACGGCCCCTTACGCTGGAAGTGACACAGAGCCGGAGCACTGTGTTTGTTATTGTTTTGTTGTGTTGTTACAGAGGAGGATTAGGAGTCTGGAGCTGCAGCCACGGACACAGTGCAGACACGCACCACTTTCCCCATCGAGCATGGAGGATTGTGGTTAAGGAGTGTCTTTTCTGTTTGGGGCTGGAACCCTCTGTGTAACCCAGATACCATCGCTGGTAAAGGGGCAGATTTATTATTTAGTTTGTAAATAAACACAGACATTTTTTGCACTTGGGCATTCACTTTGTACACTGCATCACTCACCATCTTGTCAAACTAATATATTTGAAACTCCTTTTGTTTTTTTCACAAATAGGTAGATATTATATGTATAATATATATTTATTATTATTTCAAAATGTTACTGATGTACTCTACTTGAAAATGACATTTTTTATGGTTATGACTTAAATTCTAGTAAATGTTGAATGTCAGATTAAATTATGAAATATATATTAAAATGTTCCCCTTCAAAATGTGTCCTTTTAGAAGTACTAAACCACTGTACACTAAAATAATTTATGATGTTTGTGACTTTGTGGCTTGTGGGGTGACGTCAGATCAGGAAGAAGTACACAAACAAGGAACAAAGTAAAGGTCTCCACAAAATATAAATAAAAAATAAACACAATGAGTTTTCTTTGCTTGCTTGCGTGTGTCCGTCCGTCTGTCTGTCTGTCCAGACAAAGGATTTCTCCTGTTTTTTTATAGTATGTGGCTGGAGCCCAATTAATCAATAATTAACAGTTACTTAATTAAGGCTCCAGCCACATTCTCACATGTATTTCTGGCAGGGAGGAATTTAACCCCTTCCCTGCCAATCCAAAACAAACAATAGCAAAATCATAATACTACTAATAATAAGAATAACAGAAACAAATAGATACATACATAAAAACAGAAATAATTCATAACAATAACAACAAAATAAGGTGGCAAGCAGGCTACCCTAGGCAACGGCGAGCTGGCTTCCGCAGGCGGTGCAGGCTTTGCAGCCCCAGGCAGTGCAAGACAGGGCAGGAGTAGTCCCTCGGAAGGCGACAGCTCCGGACCCTCAGGAGGTGAAGCCGGGAGGGGAGCCCCGGCCAAAAAGGCGGCAGCGGGAGCTCCACTTCTCCCCCTGGTGATGGAGTCAGGAACAGTCGTGGGGTTGGCCACTCTGGCAGTGGCTGCGGCGGTGTGTCTCTCTGGGTGGTGCTATGACAGACAGGAAAACTAATGCTACCTATTTTCTCCTGGTTTTTATAGTATGTGGCTGGAGCCCAATTAATCAATAATTAACAATTACATAATTAAGGCTTCAGCCACATCCTCACATGTATTTCTGCCAGGGAGGAATTTAACCCCCTCCTTGGGGTATTTCTGGGGTTAAATTGCTTTGGTCCACTTATTTCAAAGTTAATTCCTACAAAGGTGGAACCCCTCTACGTCACCCATATGTATTGATTTAAAAACAGTGGGCAAGCATAGCACAGACTGCAAGTTGGCCAGTAACGCAAATTGAGTAAGTAACATGGGTTTCCCTTTCAGGTATGAAATGTAACCATTACCTATTAGGTATTTACCTCATAAAGACCCGAAACCATAATAATATATCAAAGCTGTTCAGCCGAGCCTCTGTGACGCAGTCATGCCCGCCCCAAGGGTATAAAGTACGGCACACACAGATCAGGCGAGCCTATTCAGATAAGCACTTGTTACTTTTTCTGTTAGAAATTTGCATATTTATGGTGTTTTACACTAATTATATGTGATATTACAAATAATCGCTGTATTAGTTTTACTAATTACACATATCTGTACACTACAGGCTGTTGTTTGTTACATCCCGCTGCGGCCTTGTGCCCCGTCCCAGGGATCAAGCAACGTAAGTTGGCTGACTGTGCTCTTCCCTCAGGCTGCTATAGTTCATTTTAATTTCTCATTATATTTTTTAGTTTTCACAGAGACTATGCGCAGGCTTGTCTGCATTGCGTGCTGTGGCACACGTGTAGTGAGAGCAGCAAATAAACCGCACCGGTACCGTACTGATCCGGTGCTACAGTCACCGAATCAGTACTGAACTGACCCGGTTCCAATAAGCTATTAGTTCATTCTAACAAGCAGAATTCCCTCAGGCTTCTGTGAGTACAGTCTGAGTGGCTTTGCCAGTAGTGTGCACAGGTAGGCATCTCTGTGCAGTGCTACCCACGGTAAATGCGGATTGGTAGACCCGTACCGTACTGGTACCGAGGTCACCAACCCGCTCCATTCCCTGAACCATACCGTACCGAACTGGGACCGAGGTTGCCACACACCGGTACCATACCATACCCACCCAGTGCTACAAGCACCGAACCAGTTCCGACCCAACCCATACCGTTTAAGTTCTGACCCCATACTGTACAGTTCCATACCGTACCAACCAACCAACCACACCGTCCAAGTTCCAACCCGCTACCGACCAGTGTTTACCTCCCCAGTCTGGTACCAAGCAGGTCTTGTTGGGTCTTGAACAGCCCCATTGCTGTCTTTTAGCAACTGAGGCTATTGTACATTGTTACTGTACATTGTTTGCTATTTGCATAATGCCTGGGCTTTATCCCTGTGAGACATGCAAGGCCAACCTGCCTGTTGAGGACAAGCATGGCAGAGGCTCTTCCTGCCTGGGGCCAGAGCAGGCAAAGGAGGCACTGGTGCACCACAGTTTCTGCTTGTTTTGTATTTATTTCTCCAAGCGTACGCTGGAGAAACGTCTCAGCACAGGGTGGCAGCAGGATGACGCGCTCTTCATCGCCGCCTCTGAGGAGGTGGGTGAACAGGAGCTGACGTTTCCGTCTGAGGATGTAAAATCAGACAGCACATCCCGTGGTTAAGCTCTCCCTGTCAGCAGAGCTTCTGCCATTGATTAAGAGGGCCACTGCAGTCTTGTAGGTGACCTGGTCTACAGAAGGTGAGGCGAGGCAGTCAGTCTTCGATGACAAGCCTGCCACCTCTCCCGTGTCCCCCCAGTGCACCCGAATTTTCTCTTTGAGATCCAGACTTCCTGGGGTCACCAGGCTACAGCTCCTGCTGTTTCCCGGTCCTTTTGGGACAGGATAAATACATATTGGGGATGTAGAGGGGTTCCACCTCTGTGAGAATCAGCTTTGAAATAAGTGGTCCAAATTGATTTAACCCTTTAAATACCCCAGTAACTTATTCAATTTGTGTTACATTTGCAGGATGCGAATAAGAAGCTGGAATGTGAATACCGGGGTTGGAACCTACCCGGGTCAGGACCCGGTCTCATGTGGGTCGGTACTCGATTTCACTGCTTTTGATAAAGCATGGTTGACCTGGGTGACAGATGCAAGTACACAATACGCGTATCAATGCCCCGGAAGCAGCTTGTTACAGACGCTTCTCCGGATTGAATCGTCGGCCCAAATGTTGATTAGAGCAAATGTTTCTTTATCCCTGCTGCAATCTGGCTCATGGGGTCTCAAGAAACAAAAATATGGCTAAACAGAATAAACAAAAACGTTCCTTGCAGAAGTGAAACCTTCACGCAGACGTGGCTGTTTGTTATTGTGTCAGCTCACGAACGACCGTCAAGCATTTTGTCTCGTTCAACCCGGGTCAAAGCGTGTCAACCTGCCAGTGTGAGAGTGTACTAAAAAAAAAAGAAATATGCAGGGCAGGATGGTAGCTTTTGTGCTGGACATTTATTTGGAACAGTGCTTGGGTATCTTTAAGCAAAAATATAAGATTCACAGATACATTTGTGAACAGATTACATAACAAGGGCCGCTATTCTGAAGGCACAAACATTAAACATCAGAAAATAAACCACACAGTAGCTAAAACTTGAGAAAATTTATATCAAATACAGATAAATGCAGATTTAGTTTATGATTAAACATACATTTTGCTTATAGTACTAATTGAATTAATTTGAAGTTTAATTAGAGTTCCCAGAACAATGTCTTAAAAAAAAAAAAAAAACACCATGATCCTAGTTTAGATTAATACTACCGATTTCTGCAATAATTCCCAGCAAGTATTTAAGATTGTGTTTAGTGCAGTGTGCATCACTTGAAGGAAAATCAAGTCTTAATGTCACAACATTAGAAAAACACACATACAAGACCTTATAATATGTATTTTTCTAGTATTGGTTGACAACTTTTGACAGTGTTTTGTCTCCAAGAAGAGAGAAAAAAAAAAACTCTGGTGCACTCTCTCCACTAGTGCTAAACCTGTGTGTAGATCTGGCCCTGTGATTATCATGCACACAAGTGTCAATACCATGTAATCAAAACATGCTTTGTTTCCCACTGGAGCATTTCTGATTACCTTTTTACTCACTGTACACCCCACTTAAATTAATCAAGATCATTTCCTCATTATAACCAGATTGATTATCATTGTACATTTTAACCCAGGCAAATAGATAGTTAGATTTAAAAAAATGACATATCAAGTAGAACTATTAAACTCTCCATCGTAAGATACTTAAACACTAACAATAAACTGTGGACAAACATTGGTCAATTTGACTTTTTTTCTCCTAAGAAATATACTTCTTTTGTCTAGCGGGTACAATAAAGCATTCCTTTTGCAGAACCCTAAGGTACGGGATTTCATCTCAAAAGCGCCATTAAAGTTGACAGTAACGTGTGATTAAATACTATGTAAAATATTTACCAAATTTAGTTATCGACTCCACAATTTATTATTATGTAATGTAGCATATACCTAATTTATTTAAATGTATTGATGTTAATTGTGGCACTAGTTATTTATATTTGTTTGCAATAGATTCCAATTGTATGTGAAGAAATGTTCGACAAGACATGAATAGTTTAAAAACAAGAAAAGCCTGTTTTCATACTGTAAAATAAAAAGGACTAGTAAATCATAACATGTACGATAAATATAAAAAAGTTTAGACAGGAATATACCTCACCTGTGATTACAATATTCAGTATAGACAAAGAGAAGGAGATGCAATACCTTTTATTGGAATAACTAAACAATAATCACAAGCTCTCAAGACCTCAAAGGTCTGTTCTTCAGGTGAAAGTAGGAAAGAGGAGACTTTGAGGTCTTGAAAGCTTGTGATTAATTATTGTTTAGTTAGTCCAATAAAAGGTATCACATCTCCTCTGTGTCTATCATCGCTGGACTAATATGGCTACCATTTCAAAACTGTAGTGCACGAGAATGACATTGATAATCAAAATACACTGCATTGGGTACTTCCTTGTAGGGAGTATATTTTAGAGTATGTGTTTTTGTTTTAAATAAGATAGGGTAATGTAAAAGACAATATCACAAACACACAACCTGCTGTAAACTGTTTGTGAAAGGATCTCTGGCTGACTTGCTTCTCCAGTTAGATCAACAAACTGAGGCAGATTGTTTGCAGTGCTCCAGTGGAAAAGTGGGTAAACGCAATCATATTCCTTCATACGCACAAATGTTTTTTAAGCAAAGATTAGATTAGAATGAACACATTTTTCTTTGTAAACCCCTTTCACACTGGCATAATCTACCCAGGTCTTTATCTTTCCCACCTAAAAATATTTATGAGCTTCATAAAGCAACTCCATCTCCATGCTGTATGTAACACATAGGGAATTACATAGTTTAAACTAAGACAACTATTTAAGTCAGTGAATTTAAATTTAAGTGTATCTGATCAAATGAGATTGATAATAAAACACACAAGCTGTGGTTTTGTTAGTAAGATAACATACATTGCAAGATAATATGAAGTAATATACCCTATCATTTAAAGTATAAATGCATGTCTAAACAAATGCATGGGAAACAAGGTAATTAAAATTGCAGAGTGCTTTTTCTTAATCAATTACAAAAAAGATTATGACAGGCTGGATATTGACACCAAAGGGTGCAATGTTTAAATTACCAGGAGAAATAACTGCACTGGTCAAAGGAGTGCTAACCAAAGATTTAAAAAAAAACATTCTTACCAACACTTACAGTAGTATTGGTCCACTTTTCTGTTGAAGAACCCCTTCATGTTTTAAAAGGGTGGCCAGTAACAATGTTAATGAAGCTAATAAAAGAGGCAAGTAATAAAATGTAAAGCAGTGTTTAGCATTTTAAAAGACAGGTTTCTAGACTGAAAATAAATGACTGAAAACGTCTGCAGTCCATTTGATTGATAAATGAACACGTCATGCTTTATTTTAAGGTGCTATCACAATAGCAAAACCGTACTATAGTAAAGTCTTTAAAAATGTATCAACTGCAACCCTATGCAATGGTATAAATTGATAATCCCCAAGTATGGGGATATATGACTGACCTCTTCTGTTAGACAGGCTATTATATTAATTAACCATTACCAAAGAACTCATGCTGCAGCTATAATTATCCATGTTATTATTAATCACATTTAACTATCCAAATATTTAATTGGACTAATTGATAGAATATTCAAAAAAATTGTGTTTGAGCAATTCGTTATCACAATTGTCCCTTTAAATAAAGCATGGCCATCTTAATCTCCAGTTCATAACAGAATACATCTCAACATTCACCAGACCTACAGAATTACAATGAACAATCAAGAGCATTTCATTAGTCAACATAGTTATTCCTTTTTCTTTCTGAAAGCCACTTTGTCTTTGGTTTCTTGCAACTTTCCTGATAATTTGTCCTTGGTTTCAGTAATCCTGTCCTTAGTTTCTTCCATTCTCTCAGAGAAACGGTCTTTAGTTTCTTCCATTCTCTCTGACAATCTTTCTCTTGTTTCTTCCATTTTGTCTGTGAATCGTTCTCTTGTTTCTTCCATTTTGTCCTGAATATAGTCCCTGACAGGGGGTGGCGTTGGCAAGTAGCCATGTTTCCGTAGGTATTTAACTGTGTATGACGTTCCTCCCAGGGTTACAGTATATCTCGCAGGTGTGGCAATCTTTGTGAAAAAGAGAATGGATGCATTAAATACAGGACGTATTTCTATGATCTAAACAGTGACCGAAATACGGCCATCTCCATGACTTTATATCACTAGGCAATTCAAATGCAGTAAACTCTCAATTTAGATGAATTTCCATCAATCAGAACTTCGTAGGAATTTCTATTATCAAGATTCTATGACAAATAGTCATGCTCTAACAGCCATAGTCCAACACCTGGGAGTATCAATATTCAATATTATTTAGAATTGTTACTTACAAAAATACTAAATTAGGCACTTAATTCTTGATAATGATTTCCATTGGTGTGCCCTTCTGCTGTTTTAAAGCACAATGTTCAGGTGAGCAGCACTCTGTGTCTGTGTGTGTGTGGTACTGCATTTATTATTTTGCAAACAGTAATAACTATTGCTCATGTATTTTTAATAGAATGTCATTTTATTTTAAGAGCTCTTGAACTTGAGCTAATCGTCCACTAGTTTGGGCTTATTTGCAATACTAAGCATTTAATATTGTAAATGTTTATTTTAAAGTACAAAGTTGACATGTTCTGCTTCATTTTTACCATGGAAAAAAAGTGTAAGAAAATAGTGCTAATAAAAACAAACACGTAATTGCTTATGTCATGTAAGTGCAATAAAAAAATAAATAAATGTTTAAACCATTTATTTTGCATTGCAGCAAGAGTACTTGGGATCTGTAGTATATTAGTATCTCACAACAGGTATTACGTTCAAGCCAGGACCTTATTTTTTTTAATTTGTAATTCGAATGAGCAAATTTATTAATTTTAGGGTGCTGGTATTTTGATCTGCCACTGTTTAGATAGACAGCGTAGTCTACCATCTGTGGTCTGTTTACAAAGTTTACACTAGGGACTAAATGGCAACAGTGGAGAAAAGGTATTATTCACAGGGCACTGAAACTTCCACTGCAATATAACAGTCGAGCGAGCCCCTAATCTACACAAGGTTGCATTAATTAGGATCTACACTTTTGTTAGTGCAAAGGTTAGTCATGTACAGTACAGACAATTCTAATATGCCAACGAAGAGCAATGATGCTCCAGAATTCCACCAGACCCCTGACCCTGCCAAAAATGTATGATTTGTTGGCATATAGGTAGGGCCCTACCAAATTCACAGCCCATTTTTGTAAATTTCACAGTCCTAACACTTTAAAAATCTTAAATTTCACTGTTTCCGCTATTTAAATCTTAAACATTTAAAGGCCTGAAGTTAACAAAAGCATGTGACTAACAAAGTAGAAAGGCTGAAAGAAAATGAAAACAGAGGACTAACAGTATGCAACTGTAACTCAAAAACTATTCTGAAGTGCTGAGCATTAACAGGTCACACTCTTTACCTAAGCCAGGGGTGGAATGTGAGCATGGAGCATCCTGCAACTGTGTTTTCCCTGTCTCTGCGGTGTAAATACCTGTCTGTATTTAGACACAGCTCTCTCTGCATCCACGGAGTTTGTTGGAATTGACAAACAGCACCGAGGTAGCCTTGCGCAAGCCTGGGCAAAGGACAACGGGTCTGTAGCTGGATAATATATCCAGAGGCTAAAAAATATGAAATGTGAATTCTCTGAAATTACTAGCATATTTATTTATATATTTTCTTTTGTCCTGCAGTTGTTTTTTAATGTATTTTTCTGCCCATAGTACTACTTTGTATATATTTGGCATCCAAATTCTTTTACACGATCTGCTGCAGTAATAATTGTAGCAATTTATTTATTTATTTTGGACCCTCATTTTACAATCTAGGTATAGTTTGACTCGCCTAACAGTACTACCAGTTGAGATCCGTAGGTCATACTAAACCAGCCCCGGATGTCCATGTCTACCAATCAGTGAGTAGAGCCCAGTTATTTGCTGCTGTCACGTCAAACAATAAACCCTGTCCAGTTCACAACAAGCTTTATTTTTTAAAATAGAAACAAGCTAATGAATCGCATCAGGACCCTGTAACAGTACATATAACTAAGGTAGAGGTCTTCACGGGTCTAACCGAACCAGAGGACCCAAGACCCAACCCGTACCGAATGGGTTTTCGGGTGCAAAATTGTCACGCAACACTCGGGTCGGGTCAGATTTTGTTTACTCAGTAACACACAAACTGTCGATTACTATTAAAGAGAGATGGCTGTTGCTCTCTTTGATACTAAAAATCATTGTTTATAATTCATGTTGCGTGGATTGGCTTCCCCCAGTAGCACACGACATGGCTTGCAGAGCGCAGCAGCAGACATGCGACCCATACCGAATGTGCTTCTTTTAGATCATTCTTAAAAGTTGGAGTAATGTATTTGTTTATGAAGGACGTGAAAGAAACTTATGAAAAACGAATTGCATGAACAAAAGCTCACAGAAAAATGCAAGTCTGCGGAGTGGGAATCATTTGTTGTTATTGTGGACAAAGGAAAACAAGATGGTGGGGCAAAATGTATTGATTGCGGGAGCCTGCTTCGATTTGATTAAATTAAAACGGGAACAATTCCATTTGCTCTTGTGTTAAGTTTGTAATAAACTCGCGCATTTACAAGATTGTACTTCAAATCACTTGATTTTCAGATAATGTATTTATCTTTTTATCTTTTACACAAACATTATATATTTAATTGTACAGTCCTCTGTGTAGGTTCATGATGGAATATACACAGTGATTGTAGTTCAGCCAGATTTCCAGGTTGACTGGAAAAAAATTGCTTTAATACTGTATCTAGTCAGTGCGCATATATATATATATATATATATATATATATATATATATATATATATACACACTAAGCTGGGGAAAGGAAAAGTGTTTCACTATTTTTTCGGGGCCGGGTCGGATCCAGATCTAATAACAAGAATTTTACATTGGGTCGGGTAAATAATTGTCGGTTTGTGGTCGGGTCAGGTTGATTAATTTGGACCTGTGAAGACCTATAGTACAAGGTAAAAGTACACAAAAAACACAGCAGAGATCACGGTGCTGAATGTATTTCACGGTCCATGTCAAATTTCACGACCGTGAAATGGGTAGGGCCCTACATATAGGCAAGTAGGCCAGACCTTAAATAATATACATTCTTCACTTTCAAAGCAATAAATACAAAAGTAGTATTTTATAACTAAAATTGAACAGGTTTAAGCAACAATATAGAATGTGCCACCAAATCGAAGGCTATGGAATACTCACCTTGTACATTGCATAAGCAGTGAGTGCACACCCACTTTGTGACTTTTTCAGCATGTTTACTATACTTTCAGGTAGTCCAACGAACTCCAAAAATGGTACAACATTCACACCCCTAAAAGACAATATTGAAAAAAATGTTGAATACAAGCAACTACCAGTGTGTATACTTTTAAATTACTACCCCACCCTCACCATGCTAAAAACATGTAAAAAGTTGTCAATTGGCAATATTTTGTTTGCATAAGTTAGGGACCAGGGAACCTACTGGTACGTATCAGGCTACTGTGTTTTGTTATTAATTTTCCTATAAAATAATCACATTCTTATTTTTAATTTGTCCACATACCTGCACCAAACAGCTTAGGAAATAGTCATTACCAATTAATCTTTTGGGCATTCAGCAAACTGAAAAAATATTTAACATAAACTAGGTATATTAAACATTCCACTTACTTCATAGCTGCATAGTAAAAGGCGCCAAACCACACGGTGGAAGTTACCAGGTGCACTGGTATCATCACTTTTCCATACTGCTTAAACATTCGCTTGAACCTTTGGTAAAGTCCAATGGATTTATCCTGAAGGGGATCAGTCTCTATAATATCCTCATGGGTGTCTGTCTGAGCTGCTGCAGTCCCTACTGAAACATTCTGCCTTGGGTCACTGCCTGCTGGATGCCTTACTTGTGATTCTGCGCTTTTAGGATTCTGTTGTTGAGACGGCAGAGGCTGTTCTTGAAGATTGGGCTTCCTTTGTTCAGCCACTGTGCAGGACGTGGATGTGTTCACCCTTTGTGAAAGGGAGGTATGAATTCTTGCACACGCAGTAACACACAAACCAGTAGCAGCAGCTGGGCTTTTACAAAACTGGTGTGAAGCACAGCACAAAACTACAGAACGTATGGCGTTGCTGTGCTGGAGCACAGTTTGTATTAAAAGCCTCTGCATTTCAAAGTCTAAGTAAGTCTGGCTTCAGTACCTGTTTTGAAGAAAATATGAAAAAGGGTAAATTACAGAGATCATACTGCAAAGTTCATTATTAAAACCCATAAATCGTTGATATGATTATAGAATTTGGTACAAAATGACTTCTGAAATTATTAAATAGCATTCAAGCTCAGGGCTCAATTAATGGCAGCCATATAGCAATTGCCACGGGTGCCCTTGACCTTCTCAATTGTCGCAATGCACATCAAAATGTATGTCTATTCACTGCAATTATGGCTGCTCTGCCCTTTTTTCTACATCAACTAGAAACGCCTGTACATACCAAATTAGGAAGTGTTTGGATCCAAACAATAACATGATTATATGTTTTCACTAACTGTACTGTGCAGAATAAATGATTTTTTTTTTTCTATGGGTAAATATCGGGACTTTCTTCCAATGCATCGTGACGTTGGACATTTGCTAGGAAATTGGGACTATCCGGACCAAAGGACTGTTGGCACGTATGCGCAATGTTTTCGTCAGTCAATTCAAGTCCTGTATAAATGTCTGGTGATCACAAACCATAATGATGTATGGAAAATGGACAAATGGAGGTGTGATGCGGTCAGCGGCTGAAGATTAAAGGTTTAGCGCTCCAGTCAATTTTCGCAACATTTCAGGATAAAATTCTTCCAAAACCTTTTTTCTTTTAAAATTTCTCAACTAGAAAAGCCAGCAATTACTATGTCGTTAAACCTCACAAATAAATGACCCAGGACCGATTCTCTGATGCAAGCGAGTCGAAAAACAGATAGCAACGTGAAATTTGACTGCATCTTGGCTGAACTGCGAGAAATTAAGGTAACGGAAAAGTGTACTGGCCGAACACATTACGAAAGTTGAAATCAGACTTCTGGAAACAGAACAGAGAATAAGTTAGTTAGAGGACACACTCGACATGAAAGAAAGAGAACTGAAAGATATAAAAACAGAATTCTTAAACTGTAAACAGAAAATGGACGACTTAGAAAACAGATCGAATTTTTGAACTTTCAGAAAACATTGAAGGGCCAAAACCAACAGAGTTTGTGAGAAATATGCATTTAAACATTTTTAAATCTCATTTTCCTGAGTCGCCACTAGGGATGTCACAGTATACTGTGGTACAGATTGGCACGGTTTTGAAACTGCAGCAATTTTTCATACCATAGTTTCCGAGTTCACTGTTTACCATGGTATTCAAAAGTAGTTCACGTGTTTCTGTCTCTACCAGCTTCTAATTGATGCGTCAGTTTTGAACACGTTTTTTTTTTGCCGTTTAAACTGCGTGGTGTTCAGCACAGGAAACAGTTGTGTTGAAACTAAACAAGCAAAACAAAAATGTCGGGTAGTAAAAGTGACCTCTTTCCCCCTACAAAATGGATAAAAATCATTCATCTGGGGATATTTTGGGTATGCAGAAAACAAAGAGGTCTTTGCGATCTGAAAACATGCATAGCCAGTATATAATACCTCTTTATTTAATATTATTTATGGCCAGTATCGCGTTTCTCAACTGCAATTCTGCACACGGTACAGTACAAATTAAAACTGATGGAAAATATTATTAGGTTTTCTCATTAAGTTTTGTAGTAGTTTTAAGACAGCAGAGGACACTAAACACCATGTTACCCTGGAAGATGACACCGGTATGATCCAGTAAAACTAGGATTCTACATGTACTATAATTTGAACCTGTAAAGAAAAGGACTACATTGGTTAGTCGGGACTCGAGCACTGAGAGATTAAGCAGGCCACATCCCGAAAGTTTAAATGCAAGATAAGGTGAGATAAGCGCAAAGAATAGTGTGGCCGGGAGTCCCCTCAGACTCACGTGATTACCTCCCTGTAACGATGTCGAGGAGGCATAGTGGTTAATTCACGGAAAGTTACATTTTTGCTTCACTATATGTGCATTATAGAGGGAGTTCTTTTATTTTAGTCAGATGTGTGTTGTTATGTATCCCGCGGCACTCCCACCCCCTCCCCCGTTTATAACGCTCATATTGTGTGTCCCCCGAGACTCGCGATATAGCAAGTGAGCACTGTATTTAATAAACTATGTGTTAATACAACTTGACCTTGCCTCTGTTACTGGTGTTTTTCACCCACATAACATAAATAATTTGGTTTTGTAATTATTTAATTATTTTATGAAACAATTTTTTATTTGCGAGGTGCTTGCGATTGCGAATCGTCGCAAATTGCTTTCGTGAAACGGGCCCCAGGACTTTACTAATACTGAGCATGGGAGCTGCATTGCAGCATGCTGTTTCCCATGCTGAATCTGTACACAGTTAGAGGTGCTGTCACAAATTCCACACACAACACTTGAAAAATAAAAAATATATAAAACATGCAGAGTTCATTGCAGTCATCAGCTGCATAGATTAACCACTCAGCAGAATGTGGCATCAGTGAGTACATACATTAAGTTACTGTTTTAATATCACTTTAGTGTCTTAACAACTTGTTGTATTTTAAGCAGTTGAATATGATAGCAACCAACTTGCTCCTTAAGTGGCACCAGCAACTGGATTTGACCGAGGAGCCATTAGCTCCCAAGGCAAAAACTGGGTCTGGAGCCCAGATTTGTAATTTTGTTTTAAATAAATGTATTTTAAAAAATAAACAGGAAATAAAAGCAAAACAGGTCATGAAGCTCATCTGACCAAAAGTGCTTTACCAGTGTTATTGCAAACACTTACACAAGTCAATGAGACAATTGTGAAATTTGTATGTTTCATGCTGAATTTACTGTACGGTGATATGTATTTTATCGTGTGCCTCATATCGCGATACATATTGTATTGTTAAGACACTGCCGATACCCAGCGCTATAGCTTGTGACTACGGGAAAAAAAACTGAAAAGCACAAGGTACAATATATATTGAGCACCCTGTTCTCCAATTGTCATTTACATTTTGTTTTAACACTGCTTTTAACCAATTGTTAAGACAAAGATAAACTGTCTTACCCAAGGTCACACAATGATTTAGTGTAACCTGAACCCCGATAGATATTATTCGACAGGGTTATATATGGCGTTCGTTCCTGTTGACACATTTCTGCATAACAATACAACTTTAACTTTCTTGAAAACTTACCGTATTGAAGATAAACACGGTGTTTACAGGAGCTGAAAACAAAACATAGTTACTATTAGCAGTAGATAATCACCGTATAAATGCTACACGTCGTCAAATAAAAAATAAATAAAAAACTACGTAAATTGATAATATAACGTTCATAAATGACATACATCCATTTTTATTATAAAAGCAATACATAACACTTAAAATTCACTTCCCTTAGATATATATTTAAATGACTGCCTGTAATTTCAAACAAAAAATACATGTTTCCACTGCATGAGTAAAATAAAGGGGCATATTGCTGTGTTCGCCTTTGCTCAAATCAGAATAACACAACCGGCAGTGCATGTTCAGTTTAACTTTTAATAACACAGATCGGGCCCAGTTTTGTGTTGCAGCCAAACATTTTTAGCTAAACTATAACCATGCTTGCTGCTCATAACAAGCTCAAACAAATTTAGTTACAATTACAACAAGTCACAAATAAAGGACAACTGAAACCACTTACATTTTGAGTTGGGTTTAGCATGTTGTGTTGAATTTCTAAGTTAAAGGTTAATTGACAGACATACTAGCATTCTTCCTCCTTTGAGAGAAGCACATTAGATGGCAATGCGTGCAGGCCACTAGCAGCGTGCTGCATGAACACGCACAAGAAACTGGGTATTGTAGTGCGTTTGGATCTGACATTCCGAACAGTTAGCAAATGACATTTAGTGTAGTCAAACTACATTGCCCAGAATCCTTCAGTTGCCCTGAAAATATAATTGACATTGCTTTTACCCAGAGTAGGTTGGATAAGATAACATCCGGCTACAGCATGGCGGAAAGCTTGAGGTGGTAAGTGAGTTGTCGGGGTTTTGTTTTATGTGTAGGTTGCATTTTAAGGGATTTCTGTACTGTCCTTACATTACAACAGTAGAACAAGACGTGTTTGTTGATAACATTTATTGACAATTATAATTATATGTGAAATATTGTACTTTATATCGCGTGTCTATTTACCTACATACAGCCGGTGGAGCACTATCATTCTCAAAAGTTGTTTATATACAACGATATTGTAAAATAAATGAATAGGAACAGGGATTCTTGTTAATTTATTTTCAGTGTTAAACAGGAAAATGGACTTAACTGTTGTTCACGATACCATTTTCTTTGAATACAGAGATGTCGCCATGTGGCTTACATAACATTATCCATTTACAAATGCTTTATTCATGTAGTCATATAAGTCCAAATGTACAGCTGCCGTTTACAACAGACAGAATAATTAGTGATTGGTTGAGAAGGACATTCAGTTTGGGCCTTTTTTCCTCTTAAATGCCGACGAATGTAAACAAACTTTCTAATACACACAAAAAAAAAAACAAAAAAAAAAAAATGCGAAATATAAAACATGGTTGCAGGGTGGCCCGACTCCCGGAGAGGGGTATCTCTGCAGCGTGGATCCTCTCCAGCCGTGCAGTTATGCGTGCGCAGGTTGTAGTAGACGTCATTATTCGTCTGCTAAATGTCTGTAATAATAATGTTTTTAAACGATCTATTAAATAATGACGGTTTAATCAAATCAATGCATAATATTAGTGTTTGTCTTTTTTTTTTTTCAAATAAGTACATTTCAAGATCTGCTCTTGGTGAGCTTCTACACGTTGATTTAAATAATCATCATTATTTTCTGAACTGAGTCACAGAAATGTTCCTGATGCTTCTTTTTTTCAGCTACTGAGATTCATTATTGGGGAAATGTCATACAGTGTGATATGGATAACTATAATCGTATGCAATAATGCACACAGTGATATGCATATGACCATATAATCTGACATTCCCACTGCAATCGTGTACTACAGTCAGCTGTATTTAAATAATCTTCATGAACGCTGTTTCAAAATGTCCCTTGTAATATGAACAAGACTGGGTCTCCCCAAATAAATAAATGAAAGATAAAACAATAAAATATAAATTTATGTAGTCAATTACATGCACACGTCATGCATGCACAGGTATTTCACGTCAAAGACTGTAAAACCAGTCTATTAAAAGCTGCGCACGCATGACTGCAGGGCTGGAGCTGCACGGTTTAAGGATAGGCTGCAGAGATACACTGTTCGAGTAGCCGACTCCTGGTTGCTCTTGGTTGCCACCTGTTGTCTGCTTGGAGTACTGCACTGTCTACTGTGAACACTGATGGATCAATCAGCATGCAGTATTCTAACAATCCGTTTTATAATTAAGTATAGATAGTACTATAAAGTAAAATAAATATATCTGAAATAAACAAAACAAATTTGATGGAGCCTACTGTAAATGTTGTGTGCATTTTGGTAGAAAAACACACGTCTATTTTATAAATCTGGGGTTCAGCAGTTACAAAACTGGGCACAGGGAACCTTTTGTGTATCTTGAAGAATTTAGTGAACCAGTCAAGCTACAAGGCTAGACCCACCCCTGTTAATCACCAACTGATTGATTGTGTTCACTGTTAAATTTATAACTTGTAGGATTTTGGTTTATTCTACTTTTTTAGTGTGTGTTTTGTGCAACAAGGAGGGGGCAAGTATTTAAGGACAAGTAGATTCTTCTAGCATTTTGTCCATTGGACAACAAGTTCTTTTTTTAGAAATTGGCCACCCTTGTAGTTGACACAGTAATTTATCTTTAGTGCAGGGAAATAATACATCTTGCTAATACTGAAGATAACTATGGATTCAATCATTTCATGTAGCTTTCTGCACTGCTTTACACTAAGCTTGATACCTTTTTTTAGCATCAGTTGCATTATCAATCAGGGGAGTGCTATCTACTTGTTCTCACACCGTCCCACAAAACACACACACACAGATCGATAACATTTAGGATTTTGCTTTTATCAAATAACATACTCAATGAGTTATTAATAATGACATTTGCTTCATGAAATCAAAGAATGCGTAATTCAGTCCAGACATATTTGCCAAAACTGAGCCCATCTAATTTGTGTGTGACACGTGGCAAAACAAAAATAATGAAACTAAAAAGATTAAAACTATGTCCGATTTCACACAAAAGGCCAATGGAGGTGCAGCATTTCAGCGTCTTATGTTTCGGTTTCCTTTATCGTATATAAAATGTTTTTAAAGCGTAGCATTACTGGAGAGCACACTGAATTGCTTTACATAACATAATGTTGAAGTTGGCTTCTTATTCGCCGGCTTCTTATTTGGCCACTGAAGTTGGCTTTGTATTTGCATTCCAGCTTCTTATTCGCATACTGCAAATGTAATGCAAATTGACTAAGTAACTGGTGTATTTCAGGGGTTAAATTGTTTTGGGCCACTGATTGTAAAGTTGATTCTCATAGATGGGGATCCCCTCTACGTCCCCCATGTGTATTTATCCTGGCCCAAAAAGGGTTTTGATATGAAAACAGCAGGCACAAATAATGCATTCCAGCCGCATACAGCAAATGTAACACAAATTGAAAAAGTAACTGGGGTATTTTGGGGATTAAATCGCTCTGGGCCACTTATTTAACACACAATCAAGTAATATATTAAGTAATTTAATATAATGTTTGCCTTTTTGTGCAGTTAATTGTGTATGATGAAGTATTACTAAATAATATAAAGTATTCAAATTCACGTATCCACACAGCTTTACATTAAATTATAAAAAGAGATGCCTGGCCTACCTGTTTGAACAATGTCTCAGTGGTCCTTTACTTTAGTGCAGTAGTTCCAACATACAAATAAAAACTGTACTAAACATAAACGTCCATTTGGTACAAAAGTTTACAGAACAATTTCAAGCGAAAAAAGCCTTCCACCTGTGGGAAGATTTGAGAATGGGGTCCACGAGTCTGTGGTAATTGTAACTTTTTCTCCCTTTTGAATTTTTTTTTTCAGCCTCTCTTTTATTGTTTTATGGGTCGACACAGTATTGGGATAATCTTAACATCGATTTCAAAACTGCTGCATTCACGATTCACACTCACTGTCCTCATAGCGGATAACGTGATCACGCCCAATGTTCCGCCAAATCTGTAGCAAATGTTGTTATGGGTGTTTGCTTTTTATTGACATCAGTAGTCATCCACAATAATTCTGAATGTTTTCTTTTCAAACTGCTAGTACTCTCATACGCGACGGACTACAGATGATAATACTAAAATTAATGCATAAAAAAATGCGTTTGGTGACATTTGTCATGTGACCGGTTATACGTCTAGCATATTATTAAATGTTTTGCCCCTTCTTTAGAGTTTATACGTTTAAAATTCCCATCCCTACTACTTAGTTGCTTTCCAGAGCCTAAATCCGGGAGTCATAATTTGCAAAGACTAACTCAGTAAGAGTTTCTGCACTCATCCAGTCTGCAGTAACGAGGTGTGTACTCAGAACATGTCATATAGTAAGAAAATGACCTCAAGTTTGCTTTTATTTAATATATAAGGCATTATAAATAAAATGACAACTTTCTTTCAATGAAAACTTTCTCACTTTGGTTTAATATTTTATGAGTGGAGTGTCATGATTAGATGAGCCACTGTGAGCTGACTGGCAGGAAATAAATATATTATTTTTTTAAGTTGCAATAAGTGCAGTTGATCTGCGCTGTGTGCTGAAGTCAACTAATATTTAATCTCTAGTTCTGGATTTTATTCTATATATTTGATCTCCCATATAAACTAATAATGTAAATAGAAAGATTCAATGTGCAACCCTTAATTTACAGATTCATTTATTTCAGTTTAGGGTCAATTTTACAAACTTGTCCTGTCTTAGTGTCTCTGGGATTATGGAGCCAGTTAGCTTTAGATTTACATTAGGTTTAGATGGAAAGTCTAATTGACCACTTGTGTATTTTAACAATGTGCTGTTGCTACTTTTAACCATGCTGTCCAATAAACATGTTCTCATTGCTTTTATATGTATCTTTCGTGCAGATGTTACAGAAGGGCAGAAAGACAGGCATGTTTTTCCATTTCATATATCTATTACTTGATATTTATGTATTGGACTTTCAAGCTATGCTGTTCAAGTAAATGCCAATACATTTATTGTTGTTTGTATTTATTTTAATCAAGCAACAGTTAACAGAATTGAAAAAATATTAAAAACGAAATACAACATACTGTAGAAATTGCATTAATGGCAAAATAAACAGTGTTTGAAGACAGTTCTCGCAAGCACATTTGTTTTTGTTTTATTATTTATTAATGCACTTGCGCATTCTTGCACTTGGTAGTTAATGAGAAATGGCGCCATAGGAAAGAATCTTGGAAGACTTCAAATAAATGTAAGAAATGGTGGTTCCAGGAATATTTTTAGAAACTTAAATGGTCCTGTTTTTTTTTTTTTTGTATAAAATGCAAAAAATGTAATACATGAAAAAATAGAAAACAAAACACAGCTCATGGTTTACCTTTTCTGTATTCAAATGTTCTACCAATTAATACTGCTTCTTATCTTATGTCTAATTTAGAAATTGCTTCAAGAAATCTGTTTCGTTGGTGTCTCGTTCTGTCTTTCTTTCCCCACTTTTGTTTGTGTAATAAATTATTGCAAAACCGAACAGTCTGCTTAAATATTAGTTTGTGGTTTTAAAATTCGAATATAAATATATTTAATTACTTTTCATAGACACATAAGTAACTTTTACTTGCCATTTTAAATATCTTTAAATATGGATGCCTAAAATCATAAAAAAGAACAGTTGTACACTTATTTTGAGTTTTGGGGCCCTATTAAGTCACATTTAGGCCCAAAATATGCAGGATTTAGACCCCTGCAAAATATTGCAAATCATTTTTTTAAAACCTTTTTTCCCCTTCAATAGAACTAACTGAACTTTATTAAGTTGATATAGGCCTAATCATTAAAATTTGGATTATAAAGAAATTCCTAAATACAAAATATAGCAATACAAGAGAGCTGTAACATTGGTCTTAATTTTTGAACACCATTTGTTTGTGCATCTTTTGGCAAACTGAGTTAATTAATAACAACTGTCTTTCGTTGCGTGTGACGTCAGTAGCATGGCTTGGCTCTGCAGTGGAAAAACAACCCAGGCTCTCCTTAACCGCACCGCGAGGACTCTACCACCGCGGCGAGGCTCGGTTGTACAGTGGAAGAGAGGCAGTTATGTCAGTCAGAACTCAATGTTCACCAGAGTAGAAGGGTTAAAGGATTGGTTTCTAAACTACATTACCCAGAAGAACGATGACGCTTGTTTTACTAAGTTTTGGTTTCCTATATGGCCATTGGATGTTTAAATGGGTGTTTAAATGGTCTTTGCGCTGTTGGTATCACTGCACAAAGTTGTATTAAAAATAATTAAGTCAATCTACAACTTTACAAACCTACTGCCAACCACCTGATTTTAAGTAGCTTTTTAAAAAATAAATATATTGAAACCGTTATAAAAGTTTAAAGGTTTTTGTAATTTGTTAAATATTTTTCCTAGAGCCGGCGGTCAAATTTTACTGGGCTCCTACTGTAGACAAAGGCAATGTAATCGTGTTTGTTGCATTAATTTTTAAATACGTTTGTTACTGTGTGTGACTGAGGGTTTGTGAATTAAAATGATGTGTATTTATGTACCTTGCTTTTTCATTTGTATGTGCGAGATTTCTGCAGTTTAGAGTTTTCAGGACCTTGCGTGACTCCCTAGAAATCTACGGGAGTTTTTCTAACAGAACATTGTGACAAAAGAAGAAAAGAAGTACTTGTCCGATGGGCAAAGTATAACGGTAAAACGTGTTGTCCCTCACACAAATCTAGTTGTCCTGGACGTCGAGCGATATGAATTGCACACTCCTGTCAGTGGTCCCATTTTTCTTATGATGATGATCTTTTGTTTTCCTTATAATAACTTAGTGTGTGTAGATCACATGCCCTGACCACAGTGAAACTGAACTTATTCATAATGATAAAGTAACTGAAGTTTTTTTGTTTTCTAAGCAACAGGTCCAGTGATACTTTCCTTCGGTCAGCTAGTGGAGCTCTTTGTCACCTGCCTTGATGCAAAAAATGATAAATTAATTATGTAATAGTAGTACAGTTATATACGACACTCTCAGTTATCACCAACTATTTGTTTTCTAGCATGATTTAGAACATATAGTAATCTACATTACTTTTTTTTCCTTCCCCTCTTCTACAGACAAAAAATGGATATATTATAATTTCAATGGCTGTAAATCATATTATAATCTGAAAATCATACAAAGTTTAAAGTTTATTAATTTTTGTTAGCTCTATATTGAACTGAATATTAAACCCGCAATGGAAAATCTGGCTCAGAATAAAGAATGCCTACAGGATGGAGGTATCATAAATTCGGTGGCAGAAAAGCCAACAGAAGCATTTGAGAACGCCACAAGGAATATTCCTGAAGGAGAGGGTAATGGTTCTGCCTCCTGCAGTGGAGTGGGTGATGCAGAGAGAGATGAGAATGCATTGCAGAACAAAGAGTTGTCTAATAAGAGAAAACATGAACCAGAAGACAACCAAGCAGTCAAGAGGCTAGTAAGTGAAATCACTACTTATTGCTATTAATCGTTAACTCCAGTAAGGCGAATGTCAGTGCAATAGGAAACATTGGATTACAGAATTTACTATTTCCTTTTTTTTTTTTAAAACCTATTTCAAAATTACTCTCGCTGTCACCAATATTTAAGCAACTTTTTATAATATCCATACATTTTGAACAAAGTCTATAATAATAATAAATAATAATAATACTATCTCATATTCTTGTTTTGTTTTCAAGCATTCAGAGGAGGTAGCTATACATTATAATACTCTTCAAGAATGTGGACTGGCAGCCCGCAGCCAGAGTCGAATCTTTTACCTCCGCAACTTCAACAATTGGCTTAAAAGTGTTCTTATTGGTGAGTTTATTCAGTGTTCTGTTTCCCAACCTCTTGAATCTAAAACCAAAAAGTTCAGATAGGTTGAAAGCATAATCCTGTAGGTAGATATCTAACCACAGAGGCCTAAATCAAATACTGTATGCCTGAAAATATATATTATAAAACAGTTAATAATACAGTAGGTATTAACTACAGTAAATTAAGTAGACTCAATGTGTAGTAGAATGCTGGTTTCCAATAGGTTTTTTTCCTGTAATTTGATTTTTACAATCTTAAAGATTTCTATTGTCCATTTTACAGGGGAAATTCTGGAGAAGGTAAAACAGAACAGACGAGATGTGGCTGTTTTAGATTTGGGCTGTGGAAAAGGAGGGGATTTGTTGAAGTGGAGAAAAGGAAGAATCAGTAAACTTGTATGTGCAGGTAAGAATATACAAAGAGCAGGTCTTTACCAAGAGGAAATATTAAGTGCATGATATTGCTTTGGAACGGGGGGAGATACACATGTTTAGAATGTCACCTTCCAGGAGAGTTAACAGGAAGCATCCCTTTTTTGTGTTCACTATGGGTCCTTCAATGTTTGAAATTTACATCCACATACCTCATTGGCTAAATATGGTAGTTTACAAGTAAGCACAGAACAGGTACAGTTCTAGCATTTCCAGGGTTACAATTAGGTGAGATTTTTTTTTTTAAGTAAAAAATAGTGGTATACAGTGGTAGCATTGGTCAGCTATAGAAATGTCGAAGTATGATGCATTATTCTCGATCACAAAATTGAGGTTCATGCGATATGCAGTTTAGTTAACCTGTCCTGCATCTGCTGCACGCTAGAGGCCGTTATCTGACCAGAAACTGGTTTGCCTCCGATTTCTCCTGAAATACAATGTTTCACCAGCAGGGGTCACATGCTGAAGATCAGGTCACTATAGAAGGCCGTCTTCTGAAACAAAATACTACAAGTTATAATTTGATCTAATGGGAAACTAAACTAAAGCCAACGAAATACAGTACAATAGATGTGGACCAATGCACAGAAATGTTCCATATCCTGATCTTATTCAAACACATACAAATAAAATATGGTAAACTAGTCTAGTTATGTTCACTATACTGTCTCTGTTTTATTGTTCAGACAGTAAAATAAATAAATATTGGTACTCCTGTTGTATTGGAATTAAAGGTGATGTGACCGTTTGTTAAAACCTGTATTAGGTATTTTTACCCAGTTTGTTATTATTAATGTTAAGACATCCAAACCTGCTTAATATCGCTTCAAAGGGACTGGGCAGAATTGGCTACAATATTCGAAGTTAACATTATCAGGAGTTAATGTACTAATCTAGCAAAATCGGCACTTGGGCTACCACTAGTTTAAAATATATCTAGATCTATCTGTCTATCTATATCTATCTGTCTATAGATAGATATAGATAGAGATATAGAGGTATAGATAGATAGGTATAGATCTAGATACATATTCTCTCTCATATATATATATATATATATACAGTACTGTGCAAAAGTTTTAGGCAGGTGTGAAAAAAATGCTGTAACGTAAGAATGCTTTCAAAAATAGACATGTTAATAGGTTATATTTATCAATTAACAAAATGCAAAGTGAGTGAACAGAAGAAAAATCTGCATTAAATCAATATTTGGTGTGACCACCCTTTGCCTTCAAAACAGCATCAATTCTTCTAGGTACACTTGCACACAGTTTTTGAAGGAACTCGGCAGGTAGGTTGGCCCAAAGATCTTGGAGAACTAACCACAGTTCTTCTGTGGATTTAGGCAGCCTCAGTTGCTTCTCTCTCTTCATGTAATCCCAGACAGACTCGATGATGTTGAGATCAGGGCTCTGTGGGGACCATTAATTCTGACCAAATCCCCAACTCCATTTGCAGAAATGCAGCCCCAAACTTGCAAGGAACCTCCACCATGCTTCACTGTTGCCTGCAGACACTCATTCGTGTACCGCTCTCCAGCCCTTCGGTGAACAAACTGCCTTCTGCTACAGCCAAATATTCAAATTTTGACTCATCAGTCCAGAGCACCTGCTGCCATTTTTCTGCACCCCAGTTCCTGTGTTTTCGTGCATAGTTGAGTCGCTTGGCCTTGTTTCCACGTCAGAGGTATGGCTTTTTGGCCGCAAGTCTTCCATGAAGGCCACTTCTGACCAGACTTCTCTGGACAGTAGATGGGTGTACCAGGGTCCCACTGTTTTCTGCCAATTCTGAGCTGATGGCACTGCTGGACATCTTCCGATTGCGAAGGGAAGTAAGCATGATGTGTCTTTCATCTGCTGCAGTAAGTTTCCTTGGCCGACCACTGCGTCTACGGTCCTCAACGTTGCCCGTTTCTTTGTGCTTCTTCAAAAGAGCTTGGACAGCACATCTGGAAACCCCTGTCTGCCTTGAAATTTCTGCCTGGGGGAGACCTTGCTGATGCAGTATAACTACCTTGTGTCTTGTTGCTGTGCTCAGTCTTGCCATGGTGTATGACTTTTGACAGTAAACTGTCTTCAGCAACCTCACCTCGTTAGCTGAGTTTGGCTGTTCCTCACCCAGTTTTATTCCTCCTACACAGCTGTTTCTGTTTCAGTTAATGATTGTGTTTCAACCTACATATTGAATTGATGATCATTAGCACCTGTTTGGTATAATTGTTTAATCATAGACCTGACTATATGCCTACAAAATCCCTGACTTTGTGCAAGCGTACCTAGAAGAATTGATGCTGTTTTGAAGGCAAAGGGTGGTCACACCAAATGGATTTGATTTAGATTTTTCTTCTGTTCACTCACTTTGCATTTAGTTAATTGATAAATATAATCTATTAACATGTCTATTTTTGAAAGCATTCTTACTTTACAGCATTTTTTCACACCTGCCTAAAACTTTTGCACAGTACTGTGTGTGTGTGTGTGTGTGTGTGTGTGTGTGTGTGTGTGTGTGTGTGTATATATATATATATATATATATATATATATATATATATATATATATATATATATATATATATATATATAATATATGCGGCCATTTTTACAGAAAGCTATTTTAAAATAAGTAATAGCACTATCTCAATGTTTTTATTTTAACGTTTAAACTATATTTTTAAAAGTTTAAACGTTTAATAAAGTAAACAGAATCTAGAACCCCTAATTAGCACTGTAAACAACACACAACTTTGCGGATACAAGTTTTTATAATCAATTGGCAAATCAGAACCTTAAAACCACGTAGTATTTAGTTGTGCAAGTCATTATGTGACACCAGCGTGGAACATTCACTACAAAGACACAAATACAATATCACAAAATCATTAATTCAAAACGAACAAGGCAGATACTTTGTTTACAAATTGAGCAGATATGGTTAAAGTAATGTTTATGCTAAAATTGCATAAACGAGCCTGAAGACATTAATCAAAGTAATAAGAATGTTAAACAAAACAAAGGTAATCTCTGTTTTGTTAAACTTACACACTTATAAATATTTACTTTAAGGTACTGGAATTATATATATATATATATATATATATATATATATATATATATATATATATATATATATATATATATATATATATATATATAGTTAAAGTTACTGTACATTAAACAGAATTAACGCAAACAATGTATAAACTTGCAGTTTTTCTAGAGTTCTTTGTAGGAGTTTTCCATACACGTGTGACCCTGTAGCTCTGCTGTTTATATTCCTGGTTTTGGACGATGTTATGAAAGCGTGGACTGGAGTAGCGTATGTAGGTGTCTGTTGAATGATTTTCAATATTGTTTGTTTTGCAGATATTGCTGCTGTGTCTGTGGAACAGTGTCAGCAGCGTTACAGTGACATGAAGACTAGAGGTCGCTCTAATGATATCTTTTCTGCTGAATTTGTTTCTGCCGACTGTACCAAGGTTTTTAAAATGTTTATTGTAATATCAATAGCAGTTTATACAGTATGGTCTCCTTAGAGTAAGTAGCGGGGTTCTGAAAAAGTGTGACACGTCCCCACGTGTTGCTAGAACTGTTTAAATAACATACCTTTTCATTAACATCCTGAGAACTTTTTACACTTTTTATAACAAGTCTGTTTCAAAGATCTTTTCAAAATGTCTGCTCTAGTGCACTGATGGTGTAAGGATTACATTATCAAACGGGTAACGCAGCAATAACGGTCCATGATGTGGTACAGAGCACTTGTTCTTTATGGGTTTTTTTTGTGTTTGTTTTGTTTTTTAAATCTCTCTTCCTGCAGTGATTTGAGGACAGATTTCAAACCCCAGTGCACTAGAACGGCCTTTTTGATAAGAGCTCTGAAACAGACTTTAATGTTAAGTGTAAAAATGTGTTAGATTTTAACAATGAAAAGAACTATTACAGTAAACAGTTGTAGCAACACCTGGGGATGTATAACACTATTTTTCAGAACCCTGCTACTTACTCTTTAAATGATTAGGAAACTTCACTTCATGAAAGTATCACTAGGTGAAAATTCAGGAAAAGCAAGTGTAATGGACTACCTTAATGTAAGGTATACAAACTGAGAGATTTCTTTAACCTGTTAATGGTACCAGGTACTATATTTTACATCAAGTGGAATTGTAGTTCATATTTATATAATTTGTTTCCATTGCCTATGACCCCTTAGGCATTGCAATAGTAATCGCTGTGTGGCGACTTTCCTTCTTGCTGAGCCTGCTGAGTGTTCAAATATATTACTTAACAATGCTTAAACAAAAAATAAAGATGTGATAGATCGCTGACGAGATTTTAAACAAGTGTTATGTAATATAATCTATATTCCAGGTTAGATTAAACATTTCTCTGTAGAAAGTTGAAACATCTTAGTTCCTTAATTAAACACATACAATAAGTATTTTAAAACAAAGTAATTTACAGCAGGGGTCTCCAACCCTGGTCCCGGAGAGCTACTGTGGCTGCTGGTTTTCATTTCAACTAATCTCTGTTACTTAATTGAACCAATTATTGGCAGAATTAGTCAAGATTAATAGTTGTTCCAGATTTTTAGCTACTGATGATGTAAAGACACCTATAAAACCTGCTGGATATATAATTGCTTTCTTTTTACTCCCCCTCTAGGAACTTCTAGCAGATAAACGAAAAGATCCTGAGATGTATTTTGATATCTGCAGCTGTCAGTTTGTCTACCACTATTCCTTTGAGACACAGGAGCAGGCAGACATGATGCTTCGGAATGCCTGCGAGAGGCTGCGACCTGGTGGTTATTTCATTGGCACAACACCCAATGCCTTTGAACTTGTGTAAGTCTGCTTAAGCCAGTCATTTGAATTGTAAGCCATCCAGTGATCTTTTGCTTGAATATGCTCCCATTTGTTTTCCTTGGATTATTTTTTTTTGTGCATTAATTCAAAGGGTCAAACAACTCATGAGTAGATTAAGTACAGGATAAACAACGATAGTGTTGAATCTGTACAAATATTTCATTGTTTTGAATGTCGTTAGGCATGAGAAGTATGTAAGTGAGCTGTAAGTTTGTTGGAACAGTGGTTAAAGCCAAGAAAGAAATCCAAAGGCTGAGTTTAAATCTATCGTCCATGTAATAGATGGTGATGAAATTGCTGTTCCTGAACCTGTCCAGAAGATATGTGAAATAAAAATTAGAAGGGGGGTGTTATGTGCAAATGAATTTTATGGTAGAATATGGTGTAAAATTGTAGAAGGGAGATGCATAGGCCCCAAATAGTACACAGTCTTTACCCTGGAATGTAAAGTAGACATTAAAAAATACTTGGTTCTTACAGTTTTAAATGAATGAAAAACTACATCTCCCAGAATGCCATAGCTATCCGAAAACACTGATTGATTGATCAGTTTAGATAATACACCTGTTTGTAATTTAACAAGGCAGGCAGGTATAAAAGGACAGATTTCAAAGACAAAAGCCGTCTGTGTGAAGGTAAGGACCTGGACCTGAATATGGTGTATGTTAAAACAAAGTATATTTAAATCTGTAATTTGTGAAATAATGTGTATTTAAAGTCAGTAAGCCAGATTAGCGGTCTCACTGAAAGTTAGTTTTGTGTTTGTTAAAAGAAGACATGTTTCCACTAGAAAAGGGACAGTGCTGAACAAATAAACATACATGTACCGTCCTGTTTAAACCCATCCTTTGTTGTCGACAGTGCTTTATCCACCAAAGTCTTAGGAACCCAGAACTGTGCACAGTTATACTGTAAATAAAATAAAAATAAAAAAATGCTGTGAAATGCTAAACTGAAATCACAAGTCCTTTTCGAAGCGTTATGTTTTTAATATAATTAACTAATTGTTGAAATAATTGCTGCGTATTCACTTTTCTGTTGAAATTATTCTGACTGATTTTGTTGACGAATCCACAGATTTCTGTTGCTTCGTAGCACAAACTGGATTTGTGGATCAACAATATATCTGCCCCGCACTCCCCTTCAACGCCACACAGCCACTTTGTTAGAAGATTCGTTGAATTAATCGATAAAGTTTAAAGGGTGACGTCACAAATGTTAAGGGGGGGAAAACACACACTTGGCTTCGGATTTATTTAAAGCTACAATGTACATATTTGTCTATCTAAAATGGATATCCAGAAATATTCAACTGTTATCTCGTCCTAGGAGTACCTTGTCTGGTCTGAGCACTGGAAAAAAGTACTCTGATCTCCACGTACTGACTGAGTGTTTTTATTACCCATGTTTAAAAAGCTTCATGCATAGATTTATTATGCGTTAAACGTAAGTTCTGCCACAGACGGTTTAGCCTCTAGCCGCTGTCTGCTTTGCACATTGAACGTGGGTAAGGAAGCGAAACAAGCAGCTGTAAAATAGGTTGATTTGAAGATGCTCATGTCTAAAGAGAACTGTATTTGTTAAAACTTGTCTCTGATTATTAAAACATGCAATCTCTGGTTTACTAATTTCTCTATTTATACATTGCGGTTGTAAAATAGGATTCTGCATATATTGGTATTTTTTAATCACAGAAAAATGTAGGTTTTTATATATATTTTTTAAATCACAGGATCCCTGTTATAAGTGAAGACAGGTGCCTGTTTTCAGTCGATGTTAAATTGTTATGCCGTAAAATGTGGCCTAAATAGAATTGTACGAATCAGCTAGGTAACAGTTAAAATAGTCTTATTGCCCGAATTGATAGAAATTGTGTCATGTTAGCAAATGTCATATTTTGTCATTAAGCATCAGACTTTAAGAGTCTTTCCATCTCTATTCACAGAAAGCGTCTTGAGGCATCAGAGACTAATTCTTTTGGGAATGAGGTCTATAGAGTTACATTTCAGAAGAAAGGGGAATATCCACTGTTTGGATGCCAGTATGACTTTAACCTTGAAGGAGTGGTCAATGTCCCTGAATTCCTTGTGTATTTCCCGTTATTTGAAGAGTAAGTAAAGCAACGTCTTGTCTTGGTTCTGTTTTAAGATGTTGTAGTTCTGTTTTGTACCTGTAGATGTCACAGTAAGTATTGGTAAACTCATTCCCTACCTTGCTGGCATGAAACTTTTGTGCTCCGAGCATGCCCATTCAATATGGATGCCAACATTCTAAAAACAGTTTTACCTTTTAAAAATGTGCTGCGTTAGTTCATCTCTCCCTGATTAAAATAATGTTACACTTGTCACTTTAGTTCTCAAAAGTTAGAAAGTTTACAATTGGTTATTTTGTTTTGTTACATTTATAATTGCACTATTCATAAACTAGCCCTATACAGCTGCACAGCTTTAAGTGTTTACATATTTATATCTACAATATTTTATTACTCAGATATTCAAAAAATTAAGTTTAATAAATTGTAGTGTAAACTATATTAATATATAATATTATAATATTATATCAGTATTAATGATAGCTATATTTACTATTACTGCAACTAAGTATTAATGATAGCTATATTTACTATTACTGCAACTAACTTTGTGTGTAAATAAATTTGGTGTGGTAGACTTCAAAGCAGGATGTGGGGCACATTGCTGGTTTATCTGGGCATGATTTGCAGTAACATGCTGTCTGCTTTCTGCCTGACTTCGCCTCCCCTTCTATAAATCTCCTCTTTCTGTTGGAGCACACTTTGCAGTCTCCCCATTAGTCTTCCTGGCATTTCCATCACTGGGACTGGCACTGCATCTCTGGTATCTTTCCCCATGAGCCCTTGCACTATCATCTCTCTAAACTCTGCCCCTGTCATTTTTGATTATTTTTTTTTTTTAAAGAACAAAAACATTTACAATTGCAACATCCTTTACGTGGTGATACAATCGATGGTACCATTTCACAGAGCTGTGTTGGAAAGGATAATATGAGCAGTTTGTCCACTCCTCCCATAAACCTGTGACTAGGTTCATAATGGTGATGCAAGCAGTCACCAAAACAGTAACGAGATACTGTGGGAGAGACTGCAAGCAATCTCAGCCGAAGCGTGTATCTCTGTCAAATCGGTTGTGTTTTTTCTGAAAAAAAGGCAGAAAAACACATGAGAAATATTCTCACAGAAAACAGTAATAAAACAATTACAGTTCAGAAATAATATCGTTGCCAAAACTAAAAATTTTATTTTATCTCCATCTGGAGCTATAGCAGCCAGAGAGGAGAGCACAAGTCAGCCGATTTAAGTTGCAGGACAGGAGCAGCCAGCTTCACGCGGGGCACAAGGCTGCTGCGGGATATAATAAACAGGCTGTGAGCAAAATTGTGTGTAATAGAAGCTAATACAACATTAGTTATTGCATAAATTTAGTGTAATACACAAAATTAGTGAGTAATATATGCAGATAAAAGCAACAAGTACTTATCTGTATAGGCTCTCTTTCTGGTTCATTATTTCAGTTAAAAAATGACGCTGAGATCTGTGCGAGCAGTCCCCTTATGTCCTCGGGGGCGGGCCATGACTGTCACAGACTCGTCCGAGCAGCTTTGGTATAGGATATTTAGGTTTTAGGATGTTTATGGTGTAAAAACCCATTAGGTAATGGTTACATTTCTATTTCAGGGAACCAGGGTTGTCTGCTTTTATCAAAGCTTCTGTCAACTGAAATCTAGCCAAGTCTAACTTTTTACCAGCTTTTCTCTAAACAGTGAACAAACTTGAAACAGTAGCTTGCTTTTTTGTAGTCTCCCCAGAGTCACTCCTGCAGCCGTTTTCTTTTTGTGTTTCTCGCTTTTAAGGCGCTTGACAGGTGTTCTTTCTGTTGTGGTATTCTGTTTCGTTACACAGTTCTTTTTAACCAGAGCATTATCAAGGAAGCATAGTAAAAAATGTTTTTGTGGTCGCGATAGAATCGTGGCCCTAATCATGTCCATTGATTTATTGTAGGACATTAATTTCAATTAAATATTGCACACCCAATCAATGTAGATCACACCACAGGAGAAAATGTTTTAAGTTAAATTATTTTCAGAGTGTTATATAAATAACTTGACATTTTATGACTCGAAACCTGCTTTTTAACATTGGTTTTAAATAAACTTTTCAGGATGGCAAAGAAGTATAACATGAAACTTGTCTTTAAAAAGACCTTCCGTGAATTTTTCGAAGAGAAGATTCAGATTGAGGAGCACAAAATGCTAATGAGAAGGATGCAGGCTTTAGAGGTGAGTACTATTGGCGATAAAATGTACTGTGTGTGTTTTTTTTATATATATATATATATATATAAATAAATTATACACACAGTGCCTGGCAAAAGTATTCAGACCCCTGACCAATTTTCTCATTACTGAATTACAAATGGTACATTGAAATTTCGTTCTGTTTGATATTTTATTTTAAAACACTGAAACTCAAAATCAATTATTGTAAGGTGACATTGGTTTTATGTTGGGAAATATTTTTAAGAAAAATAAAAAACTGAAATATCTTGCTTGCATAAGTATTCAACCCCCACACATTAATTTCTGGTAGAGCCACCTTTCGCTGCAATAACAGCTTTAAGTCTTTTGGGGTAAGTATGTACCAGCTTTGCACACAGTGTCGGAGTGATTTTGGCCCATTCTTCTTGGCAGATTTGCTCCAGGTTGTTCAGGTTGGTTGGACAACGCTTGTGGACCGCAATTTTCAAATAGTGCCACAGATTCTCAATGATTGAGATCAGGACTTTGACTGGGCCACTGTAGGACATTCACCTTTTTGTTCTTGAGCCACTCCAATGTTGCTTTGGCCTTGTGCTTGGGATCATTGTCCTGCTGAAAGGTGAATTTCCTCCCAAGCTTCAGTTTTTTAGCGGACTGAAGCAGGTTCTCTTGCAGTATTTCCCTGTATTTTGCTCCATCCATTCTTCCTTCAATTTTAACAAGATGCCCAGTCCCTGATGAGAAGCATCCCCACAGCATGATGCTGCCACCACCATACTTCACTGTAGGGATGGTGTGTCTTGAGGCATGGGCAGTGTTAGGTTTGCGCCACACATAGCGTTTTGAGTTTTGGCCAAAAAGCTCTATCTTAGTCTCATCTGACCACAAAACCTTTTCCCACATCGCAGCTGGGTCACTCTCATGCTTTCTGGCAAACTCCAGACGTGCTTTCAGATGGTACCTTTTGAGTAACGGCTTCTTTCTTGCCACCCTCCCATACAGGCCCATACAGGCCAGTGTTATGCAGAGCTCTTGATATGGTTAACTGGTGGCAACTGGTGCACCATTACTCCACTCCCAGCCACTGAACTCTGTAGCTCCTTCAAAGTGATTGTTGGCCTCTCTGTGGCTTCTCTCACAAGTCTCCTTCTTGTTTGAGCGCTGAGTTTTGAGGGACGGCCTTTTCTTGGCAGTGCCTGGGTGGTGTGATGCAGCTTCCACTTCCTGATTATTGATCCAACTGTGCTCACTGGGATAGCCAAACACTTGGATATTATTTTGTACCCTTTCCCTAATCTATGCATTTGTATTACTTTATCTCTTAACTTCTGTAGAATGCTCTTTGGTCTTCATTTTCCTTCAGATTCACAGCCTGACCAAAGATCCTTCAACAGTGGGGGTTTTTATTCAGAAAATGTGACAGCAACTTTAATGGTTCACAGGTGGAGGCCAATGGTAAGGTAATTTTGTGTCCTCGTTAGGGCAATTTCTTTCATCGGTGTAAACTGGGAGCTTTCACAGCACCGGGGGTGAATATTTATGCAAGCAAGATATTTCAATTTTTTGTTTTTCTTAAATATTTCCCAACAGTGTTTTAAAATAAAATATCAAACAGAACGAAATTTCAATGTACCATTTGTAATTCAGTAATATGAGAAAATTGGTCAGGGGTCTGAATACTTTTGCAAGGCACTGTGTGTGTGTGTGTGTGTGTGTGTGTGTGTGTGTGTGTGTGTGTATATATATATATATATATATATATATATATATATATATATATATATATATATATATATATATATATATATATATATATAATGTGTGTGGTAAAAACCTTTAAGTATTTTTTTCTAGGTATTTTTAGGGGGTCCTAAAAAAGGGCAGAGCAACTTATACACCGGTGAGACCTATAGGCTTTTTCTGAAATTGTTGTCTGAAAAAAAAGGGAGGGGCGACTGTTCTACAAAAAAGATAAGGCACAGTCCCTGTTGTCTTCAATTAATACTATGATTATGAAGAAGTACAGTGTGATTATTTATGCACAGAGATTTAAACAAGTTGTCTTTCAGTCTGCGTCGGGAGCAAGAGCAAAATTAAAAATCATGAGCACCAATACAAACCACAGAGTGATAAAAAATGTAAAGAAAGGTGAATTCCGAATGTATTTTTTATTCAAATGGAACTTGCAGTACCTGAGACACTAATGGGATACACACATGGTGGCAGTTAGTTAACTTTGCTGTACAGCCAGTGTTGTAATAAGCTTTGTGTGACCTAAATCTGAAACTTGTCTTTTGAACCCTATACTGTACAACTGGTTTTAAAGTGGAGTCCCTCTAAAGCTGTAATATTCATGAGCTTACTTTTTTGGTGTGTTTTTTTGTTTAAATGTTCACAGCCATACCCGGCAGATGACCGATCCAAGCTGGTAGCAGATAACTTGGAAGAGTATGAGCATGTACAGCAATACATAAAGGGTTGTCAAGCAAAGCTGCCTTTGGTAAGTGCCCTGGTTTATGATCAATGGCTGAAATGTGAATACTGTTGAAAATTGTGGCTAAGATTTAATTGTGATTAGTGCTGCAATAAACAATTATCAATCGTTGATTTTATATTCTGTTAATCAACAAGGTATCTTATTTTTAAGGCTATTTATTTCCATAATATAATGTGAAAGGGTACAGGTGCAAGAGTGGGATTCTCATGTACTTTCCACACTGGAAACGTGCTTTTGATCCATCTTCTAAAAGTTTAATTAGTTGTTATGCTCTAAATCTGACATTTTGTAGATATTGCCCCAGATCTTATTGGTAATTGGTTGTATTCTCAGAAAAAATCAGGTACATACTGAAGGATAAGTGAAGTAAAATGTGTTGTCTTTTTTTCTAACAGGGAACGTTAAGCAAATCAGAATGGGATGCTACAAGTAAGTAAAGATTGCTGTGCATATTCATGCAAGAGAAATCTTCTAATTTATCTATCTGGGATGCAACAGCATACAAAGTTGGTACAGGAAGCAAAAAAAATAAAAATAGTATTGTGTGTTAACGAATAAAATTCAACTTGGATCGCTATTAACAGTTGTATTTAACTGTTAATGATGCATGTCTTTATTACTCCAAACATATTAAGCATTATGAAAAAAAAAAAAAAATTCCTCTACTGAAATAATGTCCAACGTACCTGAAGATTCTATAAATACAAAGCATGTATTGGGTGAGGTGTCCTGTGATGGTAATATGCAAATATACAACATTATAAAAAAGCATTCACAGATGCTAGGCTCTGAACTTTTTCAACATTGTACCACTTGGAATCTAAAAGTCCCTTAAATACCTGTACTATCAGTCAGGCAACATCACCCTAGCAAATGTTAGCTTCGTGACACTTTAAAACGTGAGTAAGTACAGAACAGTGTTTTCCTATCAAGTACAAAATGTTATCATTACCTCATGGGTATTAATCCTCCAATACCGTCGAATCTGAATAGAAATATCAAAGTTGCACACAGTGCCAGTGACGCAGTCACACCCGTCACAGAGGGCATAAAAGGACTGCTGACACTGACATCGTCATCATTTTTCCTTTACTGACCTGAGAGAGAGAGAGAGATCTGTGAACAGATAAGTGTTGAATAAAATACTTATCTGCTTTTTCGCTTGTGTATTACACTATTAATGCAATTTAATTTGTGTTATAGTAATTACATAAGTATTGTGCACTCAGCCGTGGTTTTGTGTTAAGTCCCTCAGCGGCCTTGTGCTCCGCTGCCCCTTCCCTGGGATCGAACACCGTAAGTCGGCTACTTGTGTTCTCTCTTAAGCTGCTAGCTTACTTTAAAAATAATTGTGTACCGTACCCTGCACCATGCAAACAGCATGCAGTCGATACCGTACCGTGTGCACCATACTGTGAGTACCCGGCACCGTACTGTGTGTACTGTGAACCGTACACCATACTGTACTGTTGGTGTGTGTGTACCATGCATTGTGCACCATGCAAGCACCGTGCTGTGAGTACTGTACAGTACAGTTGTATCGTACAGTGTGCACCGCACCATACTGTGTGTGCCGTGTGTCTGTAGAAATAAGTTTTCTGTACAGTACTGTACTAGTACCTAGGTACCGTGCAAGGTACTTAAAAGTAACCAAGACCAAGTACCTTCCTTGGCTTAGTATCGGTGGATCTGGTCACAGTGACTTGCCACAGTTGACGCATTACAGTATTTTTGTCTGTTGCATAGCAACATTTCTGCATGTGCTGGTCAACAGTCTTTTCTGGTTAATAGTACTACATGCTATACTGCTATAGTAATTATGGCTCAGCGGTTGTTTGAATCGTACACCACTGCTGCTCCATTATGCCAGGGTTTCACTATTGCGATATGTGCAAGACTGGCCTCCCCATGGAGGATAGGCACAGCAGATGTGCTGCCTGTTTGGATCCGGAGCATACTAAGGAGGCACTCGCCAACCGCAACTCCTGTGAGTTTTGTGCATCTTTTTTTTCTAAGCGCGTGAGTGAGTATCTTACAACTCTCTGGACTCAAAAAGACACGGTTGTATCCTCCCCTGAGGGCTCAGTGTCTAGGGAGAGCAGGAGAACATTATGTAGGAGACTGCCTTCGCAGTCTTCCTCGTCTTCCTCTCCTTCTCCCTCACATAAAGACACTATCTGCCCGAATAAACAATGCAGGGTTTCGGAGACTATTCAAGACAGCTTACTCAGCCGGTGCATTTGCCACAAAGCTGGGCAACGACAACAGTATCTTGGTAGCTTACTAGAACTGTTTGTTGAAGTCTCTCTCCCAGAGCCACATACCCACACAACAGCAGCTCGAGGAGCTGCGGCTGGTAAATAAGAACCTGCTCCGTATATTGAAGTTCAATGGGCAGGCGGTGGGCAGGAACCTGGCTATCCCAAGCGCGTATAGCAGATGGGGACAAGACAGCATTGCTGGATGCTCCCATTACTTCAGGCACACTTTTGGTCCCGCAGTAGATGACATGCTGCAGTGCTCGTACTGTGCACGAGAGTTTACAAAGGAACTGGTGCGCCTGCTTTTGCCTTCCTAGAATAAACACATTGTCCCCTCTGGTTTTCCATAACAGGAGCCGGAGACCTGCTGGCAATAGATGCTTTGGCGCACCAGTGGCTGAGGCAGCAACGCAACCTGCTCAATCAGGCGCAGGTGACATTGTGGCATCCCGACCCATCGAGCCTGCAGCTCTGGGTCTGGCCCCTGAATGGCAACATTTGAGCTGTCTGGGGTTGTCTAATTGGGTCATTGACACCTTACAGAATGCCAGAGCAACATCCACGCGTTACCCAGTATGGGTGCAAGTGGTGCGTGTTTCAAACATGTCTCCCTCTACATTAAAGGTCTATTTGGCAGCCATTTCGGCTAGTCATGTTAAAATTGATTGTCTCTCCAGGAGCTCATTTCCAGGCGGGGCAATTTTTTTAAAGGGAACTTGGCGGCTTCGGCTGTCTATGAAGGACATTGTCCCTCGCTGGAGACTTAACGTGGTGCAGGAAGCAGTCACGAAGCCCCCCTTTTAAGCCCTTCTATTCAACAGAGCTGAAGTACTTATCTATGAAAGCAGCTTTCTAGCTTGCAATCGCATTTACTAAGTGGGTGGGCAAGATGCAAACTTTTCCAATTGCTAAAGCCTGCTTAATTTTTGTTGCTTTGCACCAATCCTGCTTTTTTTGCCGAAAAGCATCTCGGCAGTTTAATAAAAGCATTATGGTTCTTTTGGGTGGTGTGATTTGCAAATAAACAAAAGTAAATAAATAAATACTACATACAAATCCCCAGCATGTTCTTTTTAAAATACAAACACCACAAATGGTCAGCAAACAACATATCAAAATTATACACAATTTTGCAAGCAACGCATCTATCTACAAAAGTCCAGAACAACAGGTAAACGTACTTGCCCTCCAAAAGCCTTTTTTTATTTTTATTTATTTATTTATTTATTTATTTATTTATTTATTTAATACGTTATTTGTTTTATTTAACAAGTTAAACGTTTTATACCAACATAAACATGTATACCAACACAAACATAAGGCATTTGCATCATTTTCATAATATTATGTACATATTATATACTTTTTAAAATAGGCATTTCTGCAATGCCATCACCAAACCAGAGCTGCAATGCATTTTCATCCACAGACATTTATTTACCAGCTAGTTTTCTTTTACAAATAAAAAATATTTAACCCTGTCATCCCTATCCAGATTCCCAATATAGGCTCACCCAATTACACTTTTTATCAGCTTCAGAAGCCGTATAACCTATAAATTATTCTCCTTCGCAACAAAACTCACAAAATTCACCATCTCTCAACCGTCGGCACGGAGATACGTATTTTTTGTTAACTAAAAAAAGATGTATTTCGTTATTTAATTGGCTAATATTAACAGCAAGCATCTCTGCTATTGGTTAGCACATTTTGTTGCTATGTAAAATACTCCAATAAATACATTTCTGACAGCAAATGGGAGGGACGATCTCGGGCCGACCATCGGCCCTCTAGTGCTTTAGCAGCATACATCACTGGGCCCGATCATCGGCCCAATAGTACTCTGAAGGTTAATCAGCCTATATCTTAATCCGCTTGCATTCTGAATCTTCATACTTTTTCCATTTGTTAGCTGATATTGGCCAGCATTAATGTCAGTATAATCATTAAATGTGGATTGGCCAAGCTTTCATTCTGATCAGATTTCGCTTTGGCATGCCTCACAAATCTCTTCCCATTTAGCTTTGTGGGTGCCCATTGGTTGATCATTGAGATTAGACTTTAGTAGCGTGAAGTAAAAATGGTATGGAGTAACAGGGTTATAAACTCCTGCTCGCCCGAGGTGAATTAAATCTGATGAGGACTAGTTGGTGTCTCAGTAGTCCTCTGGGCAAGTACTTAAAACAAATATACACATAATACTCTCACGTTCACAGGCTTGCATTAAAAAAAAAAAAAAAAAAAAATGCAGGAAAATCAATTTTCTAATGGGATGTAGCAATGGTGAATAAGCATTCATAATGCTAACAGTCTCCAGTCACTGAAACACGTTGTAAAACTTTTTGTAAAGTCATTTTACAAAAATGTGGAGATTTCTACTGGGTTGCCACCCCACCACCACAAAAGAAAAAAATAAGACTGAAGATGTCATTAGCAAAGGGGGCCGGTACAAACAAGGTAAAATAAAAAAAATTGGCCACATTTTTACTACATATTTTAAACCTAATAAATAAACCATTACCATAATGAACATTTTCATAATGTGTTGCTTAAAACATAATACAATAAAATTCATAATAAAGTTGAGTTCTTACCTATAATAGAACAGTAACATGTTTTAAAGTTTGGGACTCGCTGTCTGTAGCTTGGCGGTGTTTACATTATCGTCAGCGTACTTTAATTGATCGGAAGCTGAAATTACTTTTTTACATTTCTTTGTTATACCAATACAGTACTGGTGGGCGATAATCGGTTAGTTTGAAAACTAGGCTTTAATCACTGAAATAGGTGCATAAGTGCGATTCTGTGCTCCGGGGCTCAAGCACCAATGGAGGAAAATAAGGTCCCGCATAGTGCAAATAAATCACCTGTTATGTCAAATTATAATGTGGATGCTTCACAAGCAGAACTGTTATTGCAGCATTTAAAAAGTAAAACATTCACTGGTGGCACTGTCAGACCGGAAGGCGATCCTTCACATATTCAAACCCATTTATACAAAGTATC